>NW_025736779.1:1234-8640 GCF_021292245.1 Micropterus dolomieu
GATTGGTCAAAAGAACAGTCCCTGGCTTTCCAGCAGTCAGTGGAGTGCTTTTATGAAGGGTAAAAGCAAGGATCAGACAATCTCACTTGCAGGTTTAATTTACTGAAACTTTGTTTTTTGGGTTTGAAACAAACTCTATCAACTGGTAACTCCTGTTACCAGTGGTGGGCAATATTACAGTAATATTACTTTTTCCAGTAACTAGTGTATTGATTACCTTTTCCCAAAGAGTAATATTATTACAGTTGGTCTTACTAATCCAATCATGCTGCGTTACTGAATGCACCATCCTTGGCGTGACTGCACGGCAGGTCAACAGCACCGGAAAGGGAGAGAAACTCTGGCCGCTGCTGCCAGTGATGCTTGGACTTGTCGGGGAAAGAGTGGCATTAAGCAATGTACAGTGGATAGAAAGTCTATACACCCCTGTTAAAATGCTAGGTTCTTATGATGTAAAATAATGAGAGAAAGTTCAGCTGTTCTAGTAGGGTTTTCCTGATATTTTCTTAGTTGCATCGCCAAGCAAAAGCCATGGTCCACAGAGCTTTCAAAGCATCAGATTTCATTGTTGAAAGACATAAGTCAGGAGACAGGTACAAAATAATTTCCAAAGCATCAAGTGGAGAAAATATGGCACAGCTGTGACTTTACCAAGAACTGGATGTCCCTCCAAAATTTAAAAGAACTAGTCAGGGAGGCTTCCAAGAGGCAACATTAAAGGAACTGCAGGAATTTCTGGCATGTACTGGCTGTGTGGTACATGTGACAACTATCTCCCGTATTCTTCATATAAATGGGGTAGGGTGGCAAGACCTTTTCTTACAAAGAAAAACATCCAAGCACGGCTGAAGTTTGCAAAAACAAACATCAAGTCCCCCAAAAGCATGTGGGAAAATGTGTTATGGTCCGATGAAACCAAGGTCAAACATTTAGGCCATAATTCCAAAAGGTATATTTTGTGCAAAAACAACACTGCACATCACCCAAGGAACACCATACCCACAGTGAAGCATGGTGGTGATGATGGGTCACAAATTATTTAGAACATTACAGCCTAAATTGTTGTCATTAATTGTATTGCCATCATTTCATTAAGTGCAGTGTTCATCATTTAAAGTATTTTAGAGTGTAAAGTCGGAATCACAGTGTCAAAACTCTAAAGCTCTTGTCACCAGTTATTTTATAGTTAAGATCACAATGTTGAAACTCTATAGCTGAGTGTGTGTGGTCCTCTCTGTGTCTAACTGCCCGGAGGCAGTAACAGTAGCACGTGTGTGTGTAAGCAGGCACGTGTGCTCTGGGAGCAGAGTGAATGAGCACAGCATGATGACATAAAAACACCAGAAAAGTTCAAATGTAGAAGCAGAATTAGTGTAAATTGGGTTAGAAAATCTACATAAACATTGTCCATCACAGTAGGAATGTCTTTAGCACACAGCACAAAAGACACCAGCTTATTCCATAAAGTGAGGTTTTTGGTGAAAATAGCTTGATCAGGAAAAGGCAGGTTATCATTTTTGAGTAGTAATCATTAATCACTCTTAATTCATCATTTTTAATCAATCATTTTATTATCTTTAATCAGTATCAGTAAGTAATCTTTCTTAATGCATTATTTTTAATCATTGTATTACCCTTAATTACCATTAACCATTAATCATTAGTAGTTAGTTTATTAATAATTATTAGCTTATTAATTATGCTTACTTACTTCTTAATCTTTGAACATTACCGAAACGTGTCTTATCTTCTACTTAGAAGTGCTGTGCTGTAATCATGAATGCAGTAACAAAGTGAAGATCCCTGAGTGGGAGCATTGACCGTAGACACTTAGACTATGCATACCTTGGTCAGCTGTTATCTACTGTTTATGATAGCATGGGATGCTGCAGGTGTTCAAAATCTGCTGTAACAAGTGCATGCTTGGGTCTACTGATATCCACTGTTGTTATAAAATGATGAATTGCCGAGGTGTCATTCTGCTGATATTAAGACTACATGTTTAATTACCAATTAAGACTACATGCTTAATTACTGCTTAAAAGGATTGATTGTCTACTTGTAACCACTGATGCTAGAGCCTGTGTGAACTTCAAGTGAACTTGCCCGTGGGCACTTGGTGAACCTGCTGACGAAGCACTAGCTGACTCAGCTTGGCAGAGTGAGTGAGCTTCAAATGATGCATAGATGGTGACAAGAAAAGTAGTAAAAAGTTACTATAACAACAATATTACTGTAAGGAACCCCGCATCGATGATAGCCACAGCACAACACTTGTTATTCCTGTAGTAATTTTTCAAGAAGTATAACTGTGTGTGGAATTATATACTCATAACTGCTGAAAAAGTGTGACATTTGAGTTTGAATGTAAATGCTGAGTTTCTTGTTCTATAAGATAGCGAAATATAGAAAGTCAACAACACAGAAGGATGAATGAAAGCTGGAAAACCGGTAAAACAACATGTGTGAACAGCATAAAAACAGAAGATAAGAAACTCTGCATAAAGATAGGAGGAGGGCACACCAGCCTAAAAGGGGTATATAAGGCTGTCCGCAGACCATAGAGGGGACTTCGTCCTCCAGCCTGCTGGGATGCTGTCCAGGTTTATGTGTCCTGTTTTGGAATAAACTCTTTTTGCACCGACTCTTGACCGTCTCCAGAGAAGTTTTTTGTCTGCAGAGTTGTTGACTATCGTAGAAAGCTAATGGAGTATTTTTTGATTTTGAGTTTATTAAGTTGGTGAAGGTGGGGACCAGGCTTAACTGGCCCAGCCTGGTCGTACATCTGACCCAACAGTGGCAGCATCATGCTTTGGGGCTGTTTTTCTTCAGCTGGGGCCTTAGTCAGGGTGGAGGGAATTATGAACAGTTCCAAATACCAGGCAATTTTGGCACGAAACCTTCAGGCGTCGGTTAGAAAGCTGAAGAGGAAGTTTACCTTTCAGCACGACAACGACCCAAAGCACACATCCAAATTCACAAAAGCATGACTTCACCAGAAGAAGATTAATGTTTTGGAATGGCCCAGCCAGAGCCCAGACCTGAATCTGTGGGGTGATCTGAAGAAGGCTGTGCACAGGCAATGTCCTCGCAATCTGACAGATTTTGAGCGCTTTTGCAAAGAAGAGTGGGCAAATATTGCCACGTCAAGAAGTGCTATGCTAATAGACTCCTACCCAAAAAGACTGACTGCTGTAATAAAATCAAAAGGTGGTTCAACAAAGTATTAGTCTAAGGGTGTGCACACTTATGCAACCAGGTTATTTGAGGGTTTTAATTTTTCCCCCTCAAAGATTTCAATGTGTTTTTCAATTGAATTGTTCACATTATAGGTCACATTAAAGGTGGAAAAAGTTCTGACATGATTTATCTTTGTTTCATTATTTTACATCATAAGAACCTGGCATTTTAACAGGGGTGTGTAGACCTTTTCTATCCACTGGATGTGTTGTAAAAATACTGAAGGCCCTACTGCCTTTACAAATGCATGTGCAGAAAAAAAGTTCAAAAGTTGTGATTTGCTTGCTTTTGTTATTTCAGCCGTTGGCGTTCAGAGACGTTATATCTTGTCAAAACCGTAACTTCACTCCTTGCTGCTGTTATGAATGTGATTTAAAAAGTGGGAGAGACTGCTTTGTTTGGGGGGAGGAGGGGTGGTAGTTAAAGTAATATAGTAACTTTTATCACCCACTAAGAAGTTAAGTAATGCTTGTTTTTTTTTTTAAGTGTTGGGCCTCACAGTCTGTTAGAACAAAGACGAGGCCTTCTGATATCCTACAAGCCTGCCCATGCGGCCTGACTACACAAAGGGGGGTCACAGAACAATAGAAAGCCCAGATGGCTCTTGTCAGTTAAATCACACCTACCTGTGAACTCTTAACTTTTAATACCAAACCAAAGGTTTGTATCGGCTAAAGCTTTCAGGGGGCGGAGTAATCCCAGGAAGTACAACCATTTTGTCAACAGAGGTATAAAACCGAACACCTCCGAACCCTCATTGCCATTCCAAGTTCCTCAGGGGACTGTAAGGAGGTAAACAAACTCTGCCTTTCTGCAACTGCACCAGCAGTACAGGAGGTATTTTTCTTTCAGCGCTGAACTTTCTTTATTCCTGAATACAGACTTCACTCGCCGGACGAGCAACTTTGTTTTCTTCTTTTTTCTACGTCTATTATTTTTTCTTTGTGTTACCAACACAATTTTGGATCCCTAAAGAAACTGTTACAGAAGATGACGTTTCCTTCCTGCAGAAGAAGACGGATAAAACTCCGTGCTTAACTGAGAAGATCACGTCTGTGCTCTACCTTCTCAACTTAGTCGAACCTCACTGATTCCTGTTGCTGCCGCCGAAGAATCATCTGTGCTGTGGAACCTACCGGCATCTTCAGATCTGAGCAGAGAGCAACCTTGACGGATTTCCCAAAAGGACTGACGCAACTACTCTCTATCAAAGCAACACGTAAGAGGCTTTAGTATGTCTGGGCAGCAGATAGTTCTATAACCTTGTTATTGTAACTTATAAGCTTCATGTGGTGAATTTCTTTTAAGAAACTCCAAGGGATATTGAAAGACAGCCGCGTCTTGTTTGATTGCTGTGTGTTTTCCGTGCTACGCACGTTGCTTGTTTCCGGTACCACCCACTGGGCCGCGACTGCTTTGTTCATCTTACTGTGTGAAAACGTATCAGTATTTTTATCAAGCCAGGGAACACGGTTGCTGAACGCAAGTTCACTACCGTCCCTCTCATTGATAATGTTGTAGCTGAGTGTTTTCAACAGTAATTAGGATTTTTGGTGTTTGTTTCTGTTGTCTGAGAACAGATACAATTGCACATTCTATCTAATCCAAAGCAGCAACCGCTGCTGAATGAATCGTTCACTGCTGGTGGCTGTAAGATAGTTTGTGGTATATTGTATGTATATATCTTTGCTGTGTGCCTTTCTCGCCTCCTCCAGCTTACTGACCCCACATGCACACACCACGTGATCTCTCAAGCTAACCAGACCTGTGACCCACAGTAGGCTAGCGTCAGAGTGCTTCCCCATTTCTTTAGTTCAGGGGAGAGTGATTTTCCGCCATCTTGAAATCACATGGTTTGAACCGCCATGTCGATTCCAAAATCAGCTGGCATCTAGCACAACCGGATCTGGCACGACCCATGTGGTCTGATCCGACCCCATCTCTTAGTCTCTCCCCCTCCTTTGTCTCACACACACACACACGCACACATGCACGCACGCGCGCTTGATGGATTGTTGTATGTTTGTGCATGATTTGTTTATTGATTTTATTTCATTTTTGCTTAGAATAGTTAATAGTGATTTACTCAAGTTATTGATCATTGATCTATGCTTAAATTGAATAAATCGTATTATAATTTTAAGAAGTCGTTGCCTGTGATTATTTGTGTATAATGTTGTAGTAAGAGTTGGTTACACGGCCAGTGTACAGATTCACCCTTCTCTGTTTGCCATCTATAGGTGGACAAACCCCATTTTAGACTGCTCAGACTTGGCTCATATTTGGTTATTGGTCCCTGATTCCAGGGTGGTGCCCTGTATTTATTAATTATAATTAATAATTTTTATAATTTTATTAATATTTCTAGAATATCTTTGATATTCAGCTAATAACCAAACCTGAACATATGTTGACAAAAATCCCCGACATAAGGATTAATTAGTAACTTTTTACAATTTCTAAGTAACTTGCCCAACACTGGCTGGCAACAAAAATTGAACTCTTCTCTGTTTGCTGTGCGGTGAGCGACTGGACACTTCGGCCCGGAGCACTGGGGCTCTGACACCCGATGTGTGGAGAAGATCCGCACCTTTATGCTGGAGTGGCTCTCCTTCATGCGCACGTAGGCAACGGCATGCACTTCAGTATATTGTATTTCTTCTACTATGAAAAAGCCTCATTCATTACTGTTTAATGTAATACTGAAGCAGCCTCAGTTTGTTTATACTTGTAGTAACAGTATTTTAATAGCAGGCCCACTGTTGGTCATGGTGTTGTAAGTCATCTCATTAAACAGTGTTGAATCTGTGGGGATATCTGATATGTTTTCAAAAATGTGTATTAATAAAGAACAAATTTATATTAAGTCACTACATATACTAGTGGCTCCAAATGGCTGCAAGATGTGACTCAAAATAGAAACCTGCCATACTTATATCCTGGGTTCACAGAGCACACATCTGCTGCTTGAATAGGAATATATGGTTAATGTTTTAAACTAAAATATGAATTTGAAATCTGATCTATGACATCCCTGTTGGGGAACATGGGATGCTCTTCTGTCACAGCACCACTCGGTGAATTAGGTCCAAAGAACTTGTCAAACATTATCTGGCTTTCATATTGAAAACTTAATAAAAAGTGAACTGGAGAGGAAATAAAGATGATGTTTCTCTCTACCCCCCTCCATCCCTTTCCCTCAGATATATTCCAGTGGGTCTGTTAGAGGGAGGGCCTCAGAAGATCAATGAAAGACCTCCTTACTACATGGGCAGAAACTACCTGGAGTCACCGATGGCCAGTTAAAACGTTGGGGACTGGGTCAGGTTTAGGTGAGCAGAAAACTGTCTTAATCTGCAAGAATTATCATTCAAAATCGAGCAACAGTAAAATGTATTGTTAAAGTGATATATATTTACTTATTACAAACTCTTACTTGGACCTGTACCAAAGTATAAAGTATAAAGACTTTTGAATAGTCTGCTTATTTGGCTTGTGGTGCAGTAGTAGACTAAATGGGTGTTTGTGTTCTTGTACTGAAATATTTGCAATAAACTCTTTTGCCACCCCCGAGAAATTTCTGTGTCTTATTTTATATTTTTCTTGTAGTTAAAGACGCTGAAAGGTGTGATTTCTGATCCATCCTCATGGAAGAACTTTAAAACATAAAAGTCCGGCAATGCTCTGTGAAATACATTTGAACATAGCCCTTTACATAAAGCTTTTCTTTTGGAGACTGAAATGAAAGCCACCTGAGTTTAATTATTTCAGTCAGTGAAATCCATCCATCCATCCCTCGTCAACCGCTTATCCTGAGTCAGTGAAATGAAGCATTTAAATGTTAATGACAACCTTTATTAGGTATAACTGTAAAGTGTAATCTATTCAACATCTTTGTGATAGAATGTATTTGTGTGATGCTTGTAAGATGGTTTTAGCTATTGATTCTACTTTTGAGATGGAGAGTAGATGGTTTCATATAGTATTTAATCTATTTCAATGATTTTTTTTAAACAATGACATGTACACACTGTACATGAGGAAGACAATGACAATATTAGAGACACCTCCAAATGTAATGCAGCACCCAAAGGAAAACCCTGTGTTGATTAAATGTGTAACAAGCAATATCCAAGGTGTTATTTAGAAAAATAAAATAACTGAAC
>NW_025736780.1:0-885 GCF_021292245.1 Micropterus dolomieu
AGAGTTGAATAACAATTATGCGACAAAGTTTCCTGGCTGGGCTTGAATCAGGCACACTGTGGTCACATGGCAAACCTCCCCAACCACTGGGCTACCAGGACACATTAGGTGGGCGCTGCTCGTAGTGTTTTCTTTGTTACAGTCACTCAGTAGCTTGTATTTGATGAGCCTTGCCTGGTGTCTCGGAGCTTAGAGCCCCCAAATGACAGACCTCCCCTCCAGTGATGGTGCTCAGATGTCCCGTCGACATAGCGGGCAGGTGCCAAACTGCTGGCAGACCTTGGGGGCGCAGCGGTCACACAAACACCTGTGGCCACAGGGCAGAGTGATTCTGGCCTCTTTTGCCATGCACACCACACAGGACATTGTGCTGCTTTCACCTGTGAACAAAACAGAGGAATCACAATTACAAAGACTGACCTCAGAGATAGGCAAATGTGTGCCATATTTTGAATCAACGCAAACAGCTGATTTCACTGATTCAATCAGTTAAGGGTCAAAAATCAGTATTTGGTTGGAAGGACTCTTTCTTACCTGCTGGGACTTCCATGTCAAGACAGGAGATGCATTGCTCGCTGTTTCCATGGAGGTTCGACACATCAGGAGTCATCCTGCTGGGAATGTCAACATCCAGTGAGGTGGGGCGTTCAGGTGCAGGACAGGACCTTCTGGTGCGAAACAGCTCCCTTTTCTCTGAGCCTGCAGCAGAGTGTAGATACATTAAATCACTTCATCTTTTTACAATAGTCATTCACACAATTACTTGGCATGGTCAACAAATAAATATGAACAAGAAAACGGGCCGTGCAGCCCAAACACATCGTTATCTAACAGTAAACTTACCCAGAAGGAAAATGGAGCACGTCTGTCCGTAGATGTCTATCA
>NW_025736781.1:0-2784 GCF_021292245.1 Micropterus dolomieu
CGCAGGAGGGGGTTTCGGCTTCTCTGTACTGAGGTGTATTTCTGGCTTTGTGTTTGCAGGGAGAGACGGGACTTGATGGAGCTCGAGGAGATAAAGGACACCCAGGAAACCCAGTAATCAAACTTGTTTGTTTTTCATTTCCCTGCACGGTGGTACTCGTTTTGTCTTTGGGTTGTGGAGAGCAATTTATATTAAAGGATGTTTAACGTTTAATCAGCTCAAGTATGAAGAGCAGCATAGGTTAGAATAAATAATGATTAAACCGTACAAATGTATTTAAATAATAGACATTTTATACCTACATAAACATTACCTGTGTGTGTGTGTGTGTGTATAGTTGCTGTTACAGCAGATGTTGTTGTTGTTATGTCTTCATATATTTCAGTTATGTTTTTGGGAGAAAGTGTCTTGCTGTAATTCAGTGGAATAACCCTTCATCCCTCCACACTGATCAGCTCGGAGGTGTTGACCTCTGACCTCCGGCTGGTTGACTGACAGGTTGAACTGTCGTCCTCAGGGTATCCCGGGTATCAGAGGGGAGACGGGGCCTAAAGGACAGCGAGGACTGAGAGGAGATCCGGTGAGTCTTTTTTCTTAAATTTATTTCACTCCATGTCATCACAGATCCTCCACCGACTCCCTGACCAATCATCATGATCCCTCACCAGCTTCCCACTCACAAACGAAGGCCCTTTTTGCATTGAACGTGACTTTTAGGGAGATTAAATCGCACGTCATTTAAAAGTATGGAGTACCAAAACAAACACAACACACACAGTGCAAACTTGGTAGTATGTATCACTCTCATGTGTTCACCTGTGATAAGACAGCCAATCACAACACGCGAGGTCTTATGTGACTATCTGAAGAGCAGATACTCTGGCAGGTCATTGGATAAGAGAGGATTTAATTAGGGCCCGAGCACGAACCGTGTGAGGTCCCTATTGAAACTGTAAAGTGTTTTTTTTTGCAAAGTAAGCTCAATTTTGGGGGCCTAAACATACTGGAAAACTCACCAAACTTTGCACACATGTCAGAAGTGGTGAAAAATTTCGTATTTTATGGGTTTGGCGGATTTTTAATGGCGGTAACAACGGCTGCGGATGCTGTATATGGGTCGGAAGTTGAGAGGTGATCCAAATAAAATTTAACGGCGTCTCTACGAGGGAGTCTGCTGTGAGCCGCTTCTTTGGTCTGTTGTTTTGCCCCCCAGGTCACCGTGCCTGTCATGTGACTGAAAACTATAAATAGTTCACCAAGAACATTTATAATGCAGGCCACAGGATGCACTATGCATCTCAATAGGCTTCAGGTCTGAGCATTTCAGCACCATGAGCAACCTTAAACCATAACAAACAAAACCTGTGACATACGACCACAGAGAGGCCGAGAGCGACGACGGCGTCTCAGTGGAGATGTGATTGAATCATTTAGAGTCAGTTTTCTATTATACACTGACATAGTTAAAGTCTATAATGGAGTTATTTCAAGATTACTGATCGAACAAAAATCACTGATCACTGCGTGCAGATGTGCGTGTTTTGCCTGTTTACTACTGAGGGACAAACCTGCAGAAGTTACCTGTAGTACTGTAAGCTGCGAATAAGAGTCTTGTGACAGCGAGAAACGTGTGAAGGATGTGCAAGTGGCTAGCCTTGTTGCTTCTGACTGAAATTGACTGAAATTGAAGTTCATCAGTGAGGCTTCCCAATCTAGCAACATTCTGACAGGCCAAGTCTGAAAACTTGGATGTTGCTGAGAAAGTTAAAAACAGAAGACGTTTATACGGGCTTACATCCCAGTTCAAAATTCCCACATCCAATGTATCCCATAAACAAACCCTTAAGCTAAAAGCAAAGACGTGCGGATCTCTGCCAAATCCTTTAGAGACTGCGAGAGAAAATCAGCTAATAGACAAACAAATAGAGGGTGGTGAAAACAAAACCTCCTTCCAAATTAGTTTTTGGCAAAGCTCTCCGCATCTTTGCACAATAAGCTGCCATCATGTTTTCAGAAGGACATCAGTAAATATCTGTAATATATACAATATATAGACAACAAGAATCTGTTACTCTTGTTAGACAGCCGTACAGCCAAACACAGCTGGAAGCTCCACTGAACACTTTGTGGAGTTCATCTTTTATGACTTAATGAGATAAGACTGTGGCTTTGTGTTCTGTCTGACAGGGCGACTCGGGCGCTGATAACACCACTCCGGGAGCCAAAGGAGAACCCGGGAACCCAGGTTTACCGGTAAGTAACATCCCAGGGTGTCTCTGAGGCGGGGGGGGTGCAGTCGACTTTCACAGGTACAAATAAAGTCTGGGAGTATTTCAGACAGACACTGAACAACGTGCTGCTCAGTGAGCTCTGGGAACTGGAAACCGCTTCACTGCAGCCCAGCCGCTGTCCTCGGACACGTGAATGTCACGGTAAGTGGTGTGGTGAAGCAGGTTGGAGGACCCAAACGCAGGACACGAAGGCTAGCAGGTGCAGTTCAGTGAAGGGTTTTAATATAAACTAAAGGTGAGCACACCTCCAAAAACACAGGTTGTCCAACAGAAATCCAAAATGAGCAGGGAAACAGGGAGACACGACGAGCGAGGCTGACAACACAAGAAACACACACTGCAACTCGGGGTGACAACATACAATGATCCGACAAGGACAAGACAGAAACACCAGGTATATGTACACACAGAGACTAACGAGCAGGGCGGAAGCAACACAGGTGAAGGACATGAGATTAACGAGGCACAGGCAGGGAGAGAGCGAGCAGGGCGG
>NW_025736782.1:0-674 GCF_021292245.1 Micropterus dolomieu
GTTGAGAATCAATTCTGATGTTTGAGTAGCAGCTAAACAAGGTAACTGCTGAGCAACACAAAGGGAAGAACCAGTAACGTTTACCAGTATGACCAGTGCAGAACAACACAGCAGGAGGCAGAGTTAGCAGAGACTGTCAGGAAGGAGAGAAACAGTTCAGTCATGATATCAGTTATCGTATCGACCACAACTGATTATTATCGGATATCTGCTCTGAAATTTCACAGCATTGTGACCAAAATCATTTTAATTCAACCTGTTCAGGCCAAGAGAGACGCTAACAGACGTTTGTTCCTCTGCATCTCATTGACGGTTAAATAATGCATTCTCTCTCTTGGCCATCACTACAGGCAGAACCCATAGACTGTATAAAAAAGCGCTAACCTTAACCATATCCTACCCACACAGCTGACTTCCTGTAACTGTAGAGGAGAGAAGTGACACTGAAAACAGGAAGAGACCTGAAGTCAGTCAGTTCAGACTCCATTTTGAATCAACAGAGCAGAAGAAGAACTGAAGGCTGAGGCAGGGTGAGTGTTAATCCAACATTTTATTATGTTACTGTCAAAGTCTCTGAGGCAGTTTTCTCCCTGTGGACTGGAGAGGAAAGAAACCTTAGAGGAACTCAGCACTGTGTGTTTCTGTTTCATGTTCATATCTTGTGGTGGACTTTT
>NW_025736783.1:0-3453 GCF_021292245.1 Micropterus dolomieu
TTCTTCTAAATAGTTCACATGTTCTCGATTGGGTTTAAGTCAGGTAAGGTGGTGTACTGTTTAAAATTTTACGATACCAGTACCAAAAAAACTTCTTACGACAGTATTTGTAACAATTCAAACAAGTAGGTAGTAATGAAAATGCAGATATTTAATGTTACTTCATATAAATGCAGCTAACATTGCATAGCATCATTACAGCGTTATTACTGACCTCTTTTGCTGATATTTTTATTTTTGATGCTGCTGTTATTAGTATAGAGTCAGATTTGGTTTAACTACACACTTTAAAATGCTCCAGCCAAATCATGTTTACTCCACCTTCACATATCTGATCCTTTTTTTGGGGTGGTGATGGAACGTATACTATGACGCACAGGAGACCCGGGTTCAAGTCCCATCTGTGACACCAACGTGTCCCTGAGCAAGACACTTAACCCCTAGTTGCTCCAGAGGCGTGCGACCTCTGATCTAAATAGCAATTGTAAGTCGCTTTGGATAAAAGCGGCAGCTAAATGAATAAATGTAATGTCTCGTCTAGTCACATGTTTGTTTCTTGTCTTGTAAGTTGATTATGGTAATCTTGTATTGAGCACCATGGGCCTTGAGAAACGGCACTGGGTTCATTGTGGACTCGATATGTGGATGAATGACAACAAACAAATTTGAACTCACGGCCAAAAAAACGTCCTGCTCAGCTTCCAGACCGCAGTCTGAAGAGGATACGTTAACTGTCGCTAACTGCCTTCACTTTTCCAGCAGTTGGAGAACAGACAGACTTTAATTAACGGACAAACTGTAACCTACACTGTACATTTACAGCCAGACCGAAACGTAGCGCTCATATTTTCCTCTGCTCATTTTCACCGTCACCTACTGCCACCTGTCACGTAGCTGTCCTGTGAGGGAGGAGAGGACGCTAGCTATGTGCCACCTCCGCCCGCTGCCTCCCTTCACCCCAGCGTCCCTACAGAACGTTAGAGAACGGAGATGCTTTACTACACAGCTGAAATGGAGCGTTCAACACACAGGGTGAAAAGAGGAGCTGCAGTAATGTGCAGTATAAAAAATGGTGTTTTTTGAACATAAAACCATGTAAACCTGTTCTGGTACAACTCCTATTAAGATTATAAACCTGAAATGAGCATGATATGACCACTTTAACTAAGAAATCTTTGAAATGCTTTGTAAAAGGTTTATTTGCACATTAAGAAAGCATGCAGTGCAATGTAAATATAAAAGAAAGTTACTTTTGTTTCACATTTCTAACAAAAAAACACAGACCAACTGATTCTAAAATGACCCATAAACATGCATGATCAATAACTTATAACAATATCTTGAAACAGTTTCTTCTTGTCCAAGTTTTCCATTCTCTCCCTGTGAACATGACAAACTGTGTGTGTGACATTTTGTTTCTCTAATGTTGAAAAAGTTTGCAGCATAAAAACAACCAGGCAGTTTAACTTAACATCTAAAGGTAAGGTTGATTTATTGTCTTTACCTAACATTGTTCATGTTATTCTTTAAGTTGTTTCTATTGTCATATTTAGGGCAGTGACATTGAATAGGCCTGTTGTTATCGCTGGGCTGACTTATATACACTGGTGCTTTCTTTATAGTAGATGTGGTTTTGGTGTTTGCAGGTGTGGATGTGATGTATGACGGTGTTACTTGTGCGTATTTATGCTCATGGGTCTCTGTGTAGTAATATTACGAGAGTACGGTCTAGACCTGCTATGTATAAAAGTGTAATGAGATAACTTGAATTAATTGGCACTAAATAATACTGAATTAAACGCATTGAGTATTTTGGTATTGTTGAGTCTTTAGTAGCCGATGCTCTGCCCTTTTGATGCGCCATTATGCAAAATCTTTCCCAACCTGCTTACTGATCCCTCGTTATTTTCCCTAAAATCGCATTTGCTGAAGACCATTTTTAAACAATGATTTATCTGAGGCCTCATGTCCCCTCCACTTTTCAACACAAAATGAAGCCCCTGTGTTTCCACATGTTCTAATGTTGACAGACATGTTTTCTTGTGAAGATCTGTAGCCTTTAGGGGAGAGCGGGGAGATTTGAGCCTGTGGGGAAGTTCAGCCACCCCTTGTTTCTCTGCAACCATAGACAAAATTGGTCATGTGATAAGTACATCTAAAATCAAAATACTGTTCAAAGTGTTTTTTTATGTCCTGATTCTTGTGTCTGAACAATTACAGACAGGTTGCGAAAATCTTCTGCATGTGTTAGTGCTTTAGGAAGTTACAATATGAGGCTGTACTGTTAACATGACTTTACCCTTAAAATGCTGGATGACACAATTTTGTCAGGGATAGGGTAATTTGTAATTTGAGTAATTTGAGCAACTGGGGGGAAGTTGAGCCAGATATTTTACTGTAATTTCAAATTGCATTCTTAAGCATCACGGAAATGATGTGACATCATGCATTTTAGACCAGAAACCATCATGCTTCTATGAATGGAAGACAGACAGGCTTCAACTCCTCTTGTGGGTTTGGACAGAGCAGTGGGAGAGGTTAAAAAATAGGAAGGCAGGCTGGTCATAAAAATGAACGTTGTGAATAGTAGGTTCCCCTTCGAGGGAACTCGAACTGCGTCGGTGACGACACTATAGGAACGCCCCTGGGCGTGGCAGGGCTGAACTATGAATGAAACTACTCCAATCCTATTGGTGTTACTAGAATGGTAGTGTGTGACGGCGTAACCGGAGGGGGTATATAAGCACGCCAGCACATAAGACACATTAGCTTCTTTCTATTCAGCAGGCACTCTGGCTATGTTTGGAAGCTCCAATTTCCTACCTGACATCGAGACGAAGCAGCAGAAGATCATGTCAAAGCGATTCCGACAGTGCGTCTTCCCTTGTGAGCGTTTCATCACATAAGGTGATACCCATGGGATGTGCGTCTCATGCCTGGGGATGTCGCATGCTCAGGCGGCTCTCGAGGGGGCTGCCTGCGACCATTGCGAGGCCCTGCCCCTGAGGGTGCTGAGGTCTCGAGCGGCTCTCTTCCTAGAGGATGGTCAGATGCGCTCCCCTCGTGGCACAGGCCCCGCGGTCGCTGAGGCGTCGCGGCGGCTCCTATCCTGGGGATCACAACGCGAGATCGCAGAGGGTGCCGGAACGGCTGAGGCCTTTTTCCGGTCCTCGTCCGCGGAATCCTCCTCCCCTCGTCCCCGATCGGGAGCCCGTTTCACGGTTTCTCCCAGTCGAGGGGCGAGTCCGGAAAGGCTGACACGATCTGGCTCTGAGGAGCTAGATGTGCTTAGCATAGAGGAAACGGAATGTCATCAGCCCTCGCCAGGATACGAGGAGTTGTTGGAAGTGGTGATGCGGGCCGTGGCCAAGCTGCACATTGATTGGCCACAGGCGGTGCAGCAGCCATCGGCAGGCAGCAAACTAGATGAGCGGTTTCTGCAACACCGAGCGC
>NW_025736784.1:0-301 GCF_021292245.1 Micropterus dolomieu
TCTCACCCCTTGCGGGGTGGTATGTCTCATCCTCAAGCTTGGGTCCTCTACCAGAGGCCTGGGAGTTTGAGGTTTCTGCTCAGTATCTTAGCTGTTTCTAGGACTGCACTCTTCTGGACAGAGACCTCTGATGTTTTACCTGGAATCTGCTGTAGCCACTCTCCCAGTTTGGGGGTCACAGCCCCCAGTGCTCCGATTACCACTGGCACCACTTTCAGCCTTTGGTATTTCTCAAGCTTCTCGTGTTCCTTCTTCTTCATGTTGCTGTCGCTTGGGATTGCCACATCTATCACTGCTGCCT
>NW_025736785.1:0-1722 GCF_021292245.1 Micropterus dolomieu
AGAGAGAGAGGGAGAGAGAGATGGAGAGAGAGGGGGAGAGAGAGAGAGGGAGAGCACACAGGGGAGGAAACAGGGAGGCAGAAAAGAGAAAATCAAGGAAAAAGCAGAATAACTGAAGAAAAGGAGAAAAAACCAGGACACTCACCGTCACCACAACAGTTTTTCGTTTTAAAAAAACCAAAGCAGAAAGCAAAGCAGCTGTGTTTTGTTCTATATAGGATGGTGTTGCATCCCTACTGGTTTTCAAGCTAACTGGCTGCTGTACACGTGCCGCTGTCGTTTGCAACAGCTGTCTGCGTCGGCTTCATCCAAAAGGAAACGATCGCCGACCTTCCACAGTGCACCAGGTCGCTCCCTCTTCTCCCTCTCCGGTAAACCTACTATGGGTTGGGTTGCCGGCGGAACCGGCGCACTGGACGGTCAGTGGTCGTTCCCTCTGGCTGCATGAAGTCCGATGCTCCTGATTTTACGCATAGCCTAATCCATGTGTTCTCACAGCTGGCGGCTCTCCGCAGCGCCGCGCAACTTTCTAAATTCTTCCATCTCACAAAATAATAAAGGTCGGGTCGAAACAGTGTATAGAGGCAAACATTTTAATCCGTGTATGATTCGTTAATATACAGCTCGCCAAATTAACTAATAACCAGGGCTCGAGACTAACGGTGACCTGCTGTCCTGGGGACGATAGAAAATATGTTTGCGACGAAGAGAAATATTCTGTAGGATGCCTCTAGGACGAAAGGGATTGTGGAGGCTTATGTGTTTATTTATTAAAATCACTTGATGACAAACTGAACCGACCGAGCGCTGACGACAACAGAGGTCGTCTTCTCACGCTGTTACTACAGTCACGCCGGACTCGCACAGGAGGCTGGCTGCTCACCTGCCGGTCCATTATTCTCTCAGGCTTGCTGACCTCTCAGTCGCGCTGTGCAGGTTAGTGTTAAGCGCCACACATCAATCTTCTCACGACAAAAAAATCCCAGCTGACGCAACTCGGCATTCGGCGTGATCTTAAAGTAACCGGCGTGCGCTGAGACGCAGCCAGGAGACTCGCTGGTAGAGTCTAGTAGGCTCAGTTTGGGAGCTGCAGAAGTTAACATGAGGATTTTTGCCGAGTTGGTTTTGTTTTTTAGGCTACCTGAAGCGCACTTGTCTCATTCAGAAGGCTACAGTCTGAAGGGAAGCACAGCAGAGGACCTATTGGTCAGGTAGACTTAAATATTATGAGTACTTATTAAACAATGATGTTAATCTCAAAATGCAGTTTTCTTCTGGACATATAGGAGAACACAGATATGAATGTGAAACCTGCTGAAACAAAGGAGTTTATAACTGAACTGAAATTAAATTATTTATCATTGAGGTAAAAAGGCGCCCCAACAGATAACTTTTCAGTTATGTTTATAAATCTTTTTGTTTGAATCAAGCAAAATAAATTATATTATATTATATTATATATTAATAAATTTATTTGATCAATTTAGAATCATTTATTATGTCACTAACAACTATAGAGGATAATAAAGTAAAGAAACAACATTTTCGGTTCCGGGACGGACGTGGATAAACTTAGTCTGGAGCCTGACTAATAACAATTCATAATTCATAGTCAGTACCATTAGATGTACTGACAACTACTGAATCACTGAATTAATTTGATACTGAAGAAATATTAAAAACCAGAGGATTCTCGGGCAACTTCTGAGGCGTTTCTGTCCC
>NW_025736786.1:0-6206 GCF_021292245.1 Micropterus dolomieu
CCATCGTTGTACATGTAGATCTGTCTGTTGATGGGGTTATAGCTCAGGCTGGCCACTCCTTTAGCTACCTTCTCCAGTGGCAGTGCTAGTGAGTTGTCGTCTTTGCCTGTTGCTGTGTCGAAGGCGTAGAACACCTCCTCCCGATATTCGTCCACAAATCGAGTGGCATATAGCACACCGCACACCATGAAAGCATTGCTCACTGCCTTCTTGAACAGCCTCGTCTCCCACTTCTGGGAGACATTTAGTGTCTCGGCCTCACTGTCCCAAACTAGCCGACTCACCACTAGATTACCATGGTTACCGACAGTGGCATAGATTGCCCATAGTCCCGTCTCGTCTGCCTCCACATCCACATCACTATTGGCACGGCAGTCATAGTAACAATACGGGAACTTGTTGTTGAAACCCACGCCGGTGCCTGGAAGTGTCACCCGTTTGACGGCGTTGCTCTTCAGGTCATAGCGACAGACGTCTGCAGAGCGGTAGCAGTGATAGTACAGCGCTTCACCATATAGAACAGCACTGGGACCCTCAATGCTGTCGGGGTGACTGTGGGATGGAGCAAAGGTAAAGTCCCTGTAGTTGGCAGAGGCCATGAAGTCTTCGTAGGTTTGGTAAACACGCAGGGAGTTGCCCCAGATGTGGCTGTTGAGCAGAGGTTGGACCCAGTAGCTGTTCTTCTGCCCCTCGCTGTCCATCTGGGCCTGTTTGCCCCACGAACCAGAGATGTAGCTCTTACCGTAGGGACTGACCTTAGTCATGACAGGTTCGCTAATATTTGTGATCAGGCCCTTGAGGCAGTACCTGTCCTGGCCTGGAAACAGACAGATGAGAATGGTCTGAAGATCAGATGATGTACAGTACAGTCTAAAGTATCACCATTTTTGTCTATCTATAAAATATTGATAAAATGATAGTAAATTAGGTGAAATTAGGTGAAAGAATAGTGAAATTGCTTTCCATTATATGTAATATGGAAAGTATATTCCACAGTAAGATTATATATTTATTAATACAGTACTAATAGTATTAAAAAATATAAATATTGTATGTAAACCTTTGAAGTGTCAATACAACACTTGTTAATTGTCATCATTATTCTTAGCTAGCCATGCCATACACTGTGATTTTCAGAAGAAGTTTGGTCATCCAGCGTGGCACTGTGGCCTCTTCTCTGGCAGACCAATCTTGGATGCATGCTATTGATTCCTAAATATTAACAGACGATCTGGACTTGGTAGTGGTATCAAACAAACATCTAAAAATTTGATTTGTGCATGATGATTAGTCATCATAAAGTTTGAGGGCCATGCAAATTACAGGACTTTCCAGGAGAAACAACAAAACAGGAGATTGCTAGAAGATGACCTTGAAACAGGAGAAACCCAGGAATAACGGGAGTGTTGGCAGGTATTACTCTGCCCATTCCTCACCTGCAACTCATTCCTTCAGCAGCCACTCAACATATAGACCAATTCACTTCCTTACTTAATGGCTAGTTCATCCTAGTTGTCTTGTTGGTTTTTGCATTCGAGTTTCTGTTACGTGTAAAGTTCAGAATCAGTAGGCAAGAGGATCTGGAAAGCTTTCTGGAGGCTCTGAAAGCAGGTGAGTGGTTAATTTTTATGTGAGGCTGCAATCTGTTCATAAATAGGCTATATAAAAGTGATTTATTGATAAATGATTTCATTAAAAAAAAATACCTTTAACTGACAAGTAAGACCAATGATTTTTTACATCTCTAATATTTTTGTTTGTGTCTTTCCTATTGTACTGCACACTGTTACATGTTCATAGGCAACACTCTCATTGTAATAACTATGAAAAACTGAGAATGTGTGAGTGCTCACTTCCATACATACACACACAGCACCATACTTACCTCTGAAGTCTTTGGGGATTGACTTGCAGGACTCAGCGGTGTTCTTCAGGTAGCGCAGTTTCTCTTTCACTGTCTTCATGTTAATTGTGTTTGACATTTGCCTCCTGTCTACATCTGCACGCAATTTACCCACCTAACACACACAAACACACGCACGCACTTACAACATTGTACATAGACAGTTGGCATATATACATGGTAACCCATAGAATTTACCTTTAAAAACATTTCAAAATAACTCAGGTATGTTTCTTCATATTGTCAAATTTATTCTATTGATATATCACAAATTTTAGCTAATATCACTGTAAAAATACTGCATTACAAGTAAAACTCCTGAATTGAAAATGTTACTTAAAGGTTTAGTGTGTAATATTTCTGAGGATCTATTGATAGAAATGCAATATAAGATCCATAACTATGTTTTCAGTGGTGTGTAAAGACCTTACATAATGAACCGTTATGTTTTTATTACCTTAGAATGAGCCATTTCTATCTACATAACTGGGGGTCCCCCATTCTATGGACGTCGCGACGTTGCATTGTCATGTTTCTATAGTAGCTGAAAACAGACAACAGCGCTACAGAGCGCGTTTCGTCACTACGTTCTTCTTGTTCTACTTCTGGTAGAATTCAGGCAGCGCAGACACTCATCACTATGTTGAATACATACGTTAGAAGAAGTAGTAATACTATACTGCAGGGGTCGGCAAATAAGTTTTGCATCAGAGCAATTTTCTCAACCATTAGATGGCGGGTGAGAATATAAGGCAAAATATTAGAAGACATTCTTTTGGTGTTCAGTTAGCTCAGTTGGTGAAGTACAGGACTTTCCCCTAGATGGTTGTGTGTTTGATTCCACCTCAGGGCAACTTTCTTTTTCTATCTTCAACAAATGGACTCTGCAGCATGTGCTGCTGTTTGTGTTTCGGTGTTTGATCCGCATCAATCAACCTTGGAGGTGTGTCAAGCAAGCTACATACAGACTCTTAATGTCGTTCAGAATTTAACGCAAGCATCTAGTGCTTTTATTTTGTAGGCAAAACCACTAAAGAGGAAGTGATTATGTGAATAACTGTTGCCGCTATCAAAGGACCATAATCTGGCCACGGGCCAGATATTATTGTTGGCGGGCAGTTTTGGTGAGGGTCCATAATCACAGAGAGAATAAACATGTTTCCCTTGTCAATGCTTGTATAAACTTTATCTAATGTGTGGTTTAGAATGGACTGTGGTGCAGAAACAGTGACAGTGTTTCACACTCTTGGCTTACATTTTCCATGTTACCTGTCAGTGGCCAAGTCACAATAACATATGGTTTTACTGAATAATTAAGTAAATATAATTTCTTAATAAATCTACCTAAAGAACCCTCAGTTCTTGACGGGGCACTCTTTGCTGTCTCAGAAGAGACACCTTTTGTGCTGTGTCAGCCACCGTAGCTGTCCTACGTTCTTTAAAAGGGTAGGGGGCAGTGGTGGACTGGACAGATGGTTACAGTTCACAAACCTCGCCACTAGATGCCACTAAATCTTACATACTGAACCTTTAAGTAAAAAGTAAGTAAGTATAATCAGAAAAGTGTACTTATGCTGCATAAAAATGTCACCTATATCATTTCATTATCATTACTCATGCATTAACGACTGTTGTAGTTGGTCGATGTGGAGCTAATTTTTACAACTAGGAAAGGAAAAGCAGCAAATATTCACTTTTTTAAAACTGGAGCCAAAAAATGTTTTCACATGAAAACTTACTTATTCATCTTTGAATTAATAATCAATTTTTTTCAGCTGCACTTGTACTTTTCATGTTTTGTGTACAAAAACCTAGCAACTAAACTTGTCAAATAATTGTAGTGGAGTAAAAAGTATGAAATGTAAAGAGTATAAAGTGCCATGAAACAAAAGTACATGTGTACACAAATTTCCAGCTGAACTGATGCTTCTTGAAGACCCCTCTCTCTCGCTCTCTCTCTCTCTCTCTCGTCTGCCAGTCACTGGTCTTGTGCAGTTTGGCGTGCGTACCGTGCTGCCGACAGCCGCATGCACATCGCGGTTCCTCGCGGGTCTATTTCAAGTAGCCGGCTATTTAAAAACAATAAAATATTCTTTGTGTGGTTCATCAACGGTGATCAATTATCTGAAAGTCCTGCAAGGTGCGGACAACTAGACACAACACCAGTGAAGCTGGGGCTTGGTCTCTTCAGCAAGTGTTCCTCCACTGCTACTACACATAAACGTTATGCCTACACATGTGCACTGACACCCCAGGGTTAGGGTTACAATTTGATTTATTCACGTACATTTAAAGTTTTATTCTTTTTACATGTTTATTTACAGCATTAAACATTTAAATGTATATTTTAACAGGCTGTGTATTAACTTATTGGGAGAAAACTGGTAGTTCTATGTAAAATTTTGAAGCACCCACATATCAACAAAATGGCATGATCCTTGTTTCACTACAAAGCTTCGACTGTGAGATTGAAAGTCGAATCAGGCTCCACCCATCATAGCATCGAATCTTCAACCTTAATATACATACACACACACAGAGACAGAGAGAGACAGAGACAGAGACAGAGAGAGAGAGAGATTTATTTTTTTTACTGTACCTCTTTGGAGAGTTTCTGTGTTTGGCCGTTGTTTAGCTGCTTGTGGATGACACCAACATCTGTCTCCAACTGGCTGAGCTCCTGGCCCAGCAGGCGCAGAGACAAGTCTGTGTACAGTCCCTGGTTGTGCAGGTACTGGTGAGGCTCCAGCCGGGCCGTCATGTTCTTAACCAGGGCCTGGATCTGAGGGAGACGCTGGCTGGATAACGTCACCTGCAGGGAAACACAGACAGAAAATGCTCTGCTGTTTCTTGAAAACTGAATGTGTTTTCAGGATTCCAGGTTCAAGTTCATATTTTCTTTGGGGACTGTACCTTCACATAGTTACAAGACTCGCAAGTCAGCTGAACAGAAGAGTCTAAAATGCCGAAAGTAATCATAATAATCAGTTGCTGAATCCAATCAAAATGTCACATTAGAGTAAATACTTCTAACCTGCATTGTATGGCTGAGCAGCACTGTATTCATATAATCTATCAAGTCAGAGGTGGAATTGGACTGGACCCAGTCTGAATTAGGTACCACTCTCACCAATGTAAAATGATGCTGGTCGACCTTATTTCTCACCTGTTCCTGCAGGTTGTTCAAAGATCCTTCACAGGACTGAACCTGCTGCAGCACGGACTCGTACTTCACAGCAGGGAACGTCCACAGGTTGGAGTCCACCGCACAAACACACGAGCCATTCTTCCTCTGGCCAGACACTCGCTGAGCCTGGCCATCACCCTGTAGTCACACATGTATAAAAACACTGATGTTGTATAGAGCAAGTGCTATATCTTCCACTTTTTCCTAATTTCTTTCTCTTAGTGTATAAGAGTCTAAGAGTAGCATATCAGGTGTGACTCACTGAAGACAGCAGCAGAAGGAGCAGCAGCAGCATGTTTAGAGCTGGAGAAATGAATTGTGGACTGATGAGTACAGAAGCTGTTAGTACTGAAATCACCACCCCTCCTCTTTTCTGTCTTCACACAACAGACAGACATTTTGCTGACTTGCTTCTTGTCAAAGATGAGTCACTATGGAGCCTTAAATCCATTTATGTGGATGTGAAAAGTTTCACAACAGATTTGGTCGGATATTTCTTTTCCACAATGGTTATTATTTCCCCTTTGTAATTTTCACTGCAGTGTTATCTTCTATTTTTAAAAATGCTGATGTTTGCAAGTCTGTCTCAAAACATTCATTAAACATTATAATGTAATGTATTTGATAAGCAGAATACCGAAAAATATTTCTCCACACCTAAACATGTGATAGGTTCTCAGTCGACAGCACCAGCTCAACTAAAATGTACATATTTATTAATATGATGCGTTTGTCTAAATGACCAGCAGTAAGATAGTGTACAGAAGTTTTAAAAAGGTTTGGGTTTCAAGAATCGGTTCTAATTTGGAATCGGTAACAAATTTCCAAGAACCATGGATTTGTTAAGACACATACATTTTGATTCTTTTATCAGTTCTTAACTTTTAGCATTTTCAGTAGCGCTCCTGATTGAACTGCAGAAAACATTTTACAGTTCATCAAAAGTTGCACTTATCTGCCAGGACCGGCTATGCGAACCCAATGTCACGTCATTTGTTCTGCAGTGTCTCAACAAAATACATAAGAGAACTTCTCTTTACATTCCTGTACCCTAGCAGACTGCAGCAAACACACAAGTTTGGCTTAGCTTCATTAAAAAAGAACACAGCGAAAATC
>NW_025736786.1:6226-8142 GCF_021292245.1 Micropterus dolomieu
TGTTGCGATCTCCCAGCTACAGCGCTCCACATATAGCTAACAGCTTTCTAAATTACGAGTCCCCAAAGGTTGAAGGGGAAGATGAACAAGGAGAAAGAACGATTGTGGTGACAAGGGGTTGGAATCAGAACTGAGATTTGTTTAGAACTGGATTCGAGAAGTAGAATTGGAATCAGAATCAAAATCGATAAATTTAAAATGATACCCAACCCATGATTTAAAGTGAAGAAGACAGCAGAGTCCTCAGTTCAGGGGCTAGGGAAGGAAAGGTCAGCTGCAGGACTTGAGAGCAAGAAGTGACTGCTTGTAAAATTCCCAGGGAATTACAGATACGTAAACTCTTTGGCGGATGATCAGAAGGCAGAGGGCAGCTATGTCACGGAAACTTGATAAATTGGTGTCCCACCAATCTGGAAGAATTTCATTTAATCTGGCAAGTTATTGTTCCTGGGATGAAAAAAAATCTTAAAATAGCGTTTATTCATATTAGAATTGCATATTTATAGATTAAAACCTGACGTATGCTTCCGTCCAGTTGACTTTTTTCCCTGTCCCATTCAGTCCCATGATAGTTAGTAAAATATACTCCCATCTCACAGCAATCCTAAAGAAATCCCATGACCCACAGTCTGTCTGGTAAAGGAGAGTGATAATTCAGTCTGCAACATTTTAGTGCATACTTGTGGCACCATTAAAAGAGCTTAGTATGCACAATAAATGCTGTAGTTATTATACAACACAACCACATAATTAAACATTCACTGTCAATGCTGCAGTCTGGGTCTGGAATTTCTTCAGAGGATATTTGTGTGCTAAGCGCAGAATGGTCACTTTCTGTTCCTGAATCTGTAACCACATCTCCAGAAAATATACTGTATGTACATCTCTGCAAACCCACAAAACAAAGGCAGTTAATTAGTCACCGCTTCCCTTCCACATTTAGATTCCCTTCCTATCATCCAGTTACATCACAGAAGAAACAACAACCTCCAGCCTCCATAGACAGCAGACTGTTTATCCCAGTTGGGATTTAAAAAACCTTATTTTGTTATCAGTTAAGGATTCTGGTCTTGTTTTGGTTCCATGTCTTGTGTTCAACTGTTTTGCCCATGTTTGCACTGTTTTCTGTTGATCTTGTTTAAGTCGGTTTTTGGTTCTGCGTTTCTCTTTATGGCCTTGTTATTTTATTCATCCACATGTTTTAGTTTAGTTTGGGTTAAATTATGACAGAATTGTTCTTTGTGGCGATTTTAATATTCATGTTGATGACCCCAACAATGTTAATGCAACTGACCTTTTAAATATGGCCATTTCTTTTAACTTCAAACAACATGTCAAAGGGCAAACACATAACCGTGGTCATACACTGGACTTGGTTTTTACCCTGGGTGTCAGCATTTCCTCTGTGGAATTAGTGGACATGACCATATCTGACCACAGATGTATTGTTTTTTAGCATACGCCTGTTCCTCATGCCATCTCACCAAGCTCTGTGTGTTCTCGCATCTTTAATGAACAAAGTGTTTCAAAGTTTTGCACATTCTTTCAGAGCCAAAGCCAACACCTGTCTGATTCCAACACCAACAATCTGGTCGATCACTTCAATCATATCTGCTTGTCGTCACTAAATATTACTGCTCCTCTAAAGGTTAGGCCTACGTCTAAAGCTAGTAAGCAACCCTGGATAAATGACAGCATTCGCAGCCTAAAAAGGGAATGCAGGAAAGCAGAGCGCAGATGGAAAAAATCCAGTCTCCAAGTCCATTACCTCAGTCTGAAGGATTTATTAATTAACTACAATAACATGGTTAAGGATGCGAGAACACACTATTTTTCTGAACTCATTACTACACATAAACACAATCCCAGGTTTCTGTTTAAGACTGTGGATCAGCTGGTAAACCCAACCCCTCCTT
>NW_025736787.1:0-29744 GCF_021292245.1 Micropterus dolomieu
GCTGAGGAGGCAGTTGAAGCCGTGAATGCTAAATGTTCGTCTCTGGAGAAGACCAAACACAGGCTGCAGAATGAGATTGAAGATCTCATGGTGGATGTAGAGAGGTCTAATGCTGCTGCTGCTGCTCTGGACAAGAAGCAAAGAAACTTTGACAAGGTTGAATTTAAATACATATGGCAATTTTGCTCTTTTAGATGAACAACAGCATACCCTTTGACCTCATGACCTTAAAACGTAAATATTTCAGATCATTTATCTAAAATGTGAACTGTCTCTCAGATTTTGGCAGAATGGAAACAGAAGTACGAGGAGTCTCAAACAGAGCTTGAGGGCGCTCAGAAGGAAGCTAGGTCTCTGAGCACTGAGCTCTTCAAACTGAAGAACTCCTATGAAGAATCTCTTGAACATCTGGAGACCATGAAAAGAGAGAACAAGAATCTGCAGGGTAAGGGTAGCAGCAGCATAAATTACAGAATTTGCTCTAATATCTAAACCATTATATGATAATGCAACTTTTTGTTTCTCAGAGGAAATATCTGATCTCACTGAGCAAATTAGTGAGGGTGGAAAGAATATTCATGAGCTTGAGAAGATTCGAAAACAGCTGGAACAAGAGAAGTCTGAGATTCAAACAGCCCTGGAGGAAGCAGAGGTATGTTCAAATTATATACTTGAACATGTTTTGGTAATTGATAGTAACTAGTCATTCATTTCATTTTCAATCTTTATTTCACTATAGGCCTCTCTGGAGCATGAGGAAGGGAAGATTCTGAGAGCCCAACTTGAGTTCAGCCAGGTTAAGGCTGATATTGAGCGCAAGCTGGCCGAGAAAGATGAAGAGATGGAGCAAGCAAAGAGAAACCAACAGCGAATTGTGGATAATCTACAGAGCTCTCTTGAGGCAGAGACTCGCAGCAGGAACGAGGCGCTCCGTTTGAAGAAGAAAATGGAGGGAGATCTCAATGAGATGGAGATCCAGCTTAGCCAGGCCAACAGGCAGGCTGCTGAGGCCCAGAAACAACTTAAGGCTGTTCATGCTCATCTGAAGGTATGCATAGTCCAAGGACACCTTGGACTTATTATATTGTCATTTTATATAACTTGCTTCATAATAAATGTCACACTCTTCCAGGATGCTCAGCTCCAGCTTGATGACTCTCTTCGAGCCAATGACGATTTGAAGGAAAACATCGCCATCGTTGAGAGGCGCAACAATCTGCTTCAGGCTGAAGTTGAGGAGCTCAGGTCTGCTCTGGAGCAAACTGAGAGAGGTCGCAAACTTGCTGAGCAAGAGCTGCTGGATGTTAGTGAGAGGGTGCAGCTACTGCACTCACAGGTAGACTTTCACCGCACCTGCCACCAATAGTTTTATTATAAATTTAGTGATGAATTCTAAATGCAAATTTTGCATTTGACTAGAACACCAGCCTACTAAACCAGAAGAAGAAGCTGGAGGCTGATACAACCCAGCTTCAGACTGAAGTGGAGGAAGCGGTGCAGGAGTGCAGAAACGCTGAGGAAAAAGCCAAGAAAGCCATCACTGATGCTGCCATGATGGCAGAGGAGCTGAAGAAAGAGCAGGACACCAGCGCTCACCTGGAGCGTATGAAGAAGAACATGGAGCAAACTATCAAAGACCTGCAGCACCGTCTGGATGAAGCTGAACAGATCGCCATGAAGGGAGGCAAGAAGCAGGTGCAGAAGCTCGAGGCCAGGGTGAGTATAAGTAGGCTCTTTGAATCATTTAAATATGTAAAATAAACAGCTGCTCTTAGTAAAGTACAGAGGTGTTGGCTCACCTTTGTTTTGACTGCATACTACTTCCTGCAGGTCAGGGAACTTGAAACCGAGGTGGAAAATGAACAAAAACATGCCAGTGATGCTGTAAAAGGAGTGAGAAAGTATGAAAGACGTGTAAAGGAGCTTACCTATCAGGTAACTATCAATCTATTTATGCTGTGCAAATTACATTCTGATTATCAAAATATATAGATCAAAATATATATACATTTTTAATTTATCTTGTTTTCACACGATTTAGACAGAAGAAGACCGAAAAAACCTAGCACGTCTTCAAGATCTGGTGGACAAGCTGCAGCTAAAGGTCAAATCGTACAAGAGAGCTTCAGAGGAGGCTGTAAGTACTGTGAAAAATCAAATGCCAAACTTGCATCTTACCAGTGAAATTATTGGATATAACATGTAACATGGTGTGTCCGTTCTACAGGAGGAACAGGCCAACAATAATCTCACCAAGTTCCGTAAGCTTCAACATGAGCTGGATGAAGCTGAAGAGAGAGCTGACATCGCTGAGTCCCAGGTCAACAAACTACGTGCCAAGAGTCGTGATGTGGGCTCAAAGGTCAGTTATGTGTGTTTCGTGTTGTGATATATTGTATTAAATATAATTATTTATTTCTTGATTATTAAATAAATGAAATTAATACAATATAAATTACAATATATTCTTAATTTTTGTCCCGTCTGACTACTGTTTATGAGTCAGTCAGTATATTGCCACCTAAATAGTGTACAGCGTGCACAAACCTCAACAAACCTTTGAAATATTATTTTGAGGCTTCTGATTGGTCAACATGGCTGTAGGGGTTAGGGTTATATTGCCGGCAGTTGATTTGGCATGTTCTTGACAGTGCCGCAATTGTGTTTTTGCATTTCATGTGGAAAGAGAGGAAAACCTCTGATTATATAAATACCCGTGTATGTATATACCATAATATGTACTTACTAATCCATAGTGAATCTTAGACTTTTAACTTGATTGCAGCATTGCTTCACAAATTGCAAAGCCTTAAAAATAACAAAGATATGTGTTTCATTGTCTATTTCTCATTCTCATTTCAGAAAGGACACGACGGGGAGTGAACCTCAAGGAAGGAATTCTAGTTTCTGAGACACCTGATGTCTGAATAGTGTCTCCCTAAGCATGGCAATTCTTCAGTAGAATAAAATGTATCTGCATCTCAAACTGTGCCATGGCTTTTTTTTGTAACTTCACCATATATATTAGTACATCTGAACAAAATTCTGACTAATAAGTTAACTGGGGTCTTTTAGCATGTTTGTAACAGGTCTAACATACATTTATTCAATGTGATGGTAAAGGCAGATATAGCCATTTCTATTACATAATTAAAATGCATTTCATATTTTAAAATGAAGTGTAACTGATTTATATAATATAACCTGTTCATAAAATATTGTGTGTACACACATCATTGCACAACAACTCCAAACAAACTGGATCATTGTCTGTAAAAATCTGTATTGCAGTTGTTATATATAGTAAAACACTGATGGACAATTAGATTTTTGCATACAGGACAAATTGTGCCTTACAACCTGGTTGTAGCTTCCACTGTGACAAAAGTTGATCAGTATTTTAATGGTTGTAGGATTTCATCAAGACAGCTTTAGAATGTCTTACTTTTCATTAGCTGTATGCATTTCATGGACCTATGTCCAATATAGTAAATTAATCAAATGCTATACCATAAATATGTCTGTGTTTCAAAATAGTTATTGCTGAACATAAGACAATGATTATTTATGGGCAGGGAGTTTAACCTGCTGCACTTTTTAACCACAACCAACAGTTACCAACCACAACCACAGTGTAGGAACACAACCTTGAGTACACTTCATCACTGGAGGAGGGTTGAAAGGTTGGCTGAATTACAAAATTGATTTATCTTTTCAAAGCATGATTTCACTGGATGTTTGGCAGTGGATGGGGCCCTAGTTAGTTTTAGTTTTATGGACTTAAAAACAGCCTGCAGATCAGATAAGCTGACTGAATGAGATTTCACAAAGATTTAAATCAAGTTATGATAAACAGTATTGTGCTAAATAGGAAAATCTATGTGATCTACATCCACAACATAATGCACCTTCCCATATAATCAATACCTCATCATATACAGATGTTATAGATAATTTTCAATTATTGACCTATTATGATGTTACAGTGTCATTAACATAGTACAATAGCGCAATTCTCTTATCGACTCACCTGTTGAGGTACTCTTCCGGAAGGTGTCTCATTTCTAAGATTTGTGACGTTTCACAGTAAAAGCCTAAGAGTGAAAACAACAAAAGCATGAAATGTAGAGGAAATTGTGACCAATGGCACTTTTGCTCTCTTTCAGTTAAGTGTAATCTTAAACATGCAATATGTTTACTGATTAAGTGAAATTTCCATATATCAGCAAATTAATATAAAAAAAAAAAACATTTAAAAGAATATATTTAAGGAAGCTTACCGAGTATAAAATACAATATAGACAATAACTTTTTGGTCTTGGCACTATAGCAGACATACTACAAAAGTAATTAATTACAATGTCACTAATTAGGGATAAAGATAATAATGGAAAGGAAAGCTTTTCTCCAAAATTTCTCATAAAAAAGGCATTGCTCATTTTCTCAAAGAAAATTCACCTATACATTTCTTCACTATCTATCTATAAGAACTAACATATCTCAAGTAACATTACACACAATATAATTTAAATTAAACATATTGCAATTACATTTCATGTAACTGAACTTAATATTTAATGTAATTCAAACAGTACCTTTTGCTCTGTTATGCTCAATGTCCGGCCTTCATCAGCAGAAAAGCCTTCTAATCTATAGGAGTCTTACAGTTCTGTGTGCAAACCCAGCAACCACTAACTTCAGAGTCTGAATGGAGACCAAGAGAAAGGGCAAGACAAGAGAAGGACATATGGAGGCAGGGTCCACTACTCAACACCTCCTCAAGTGACCCTCAGTGAATAACAGACATTCCAACAGTAACTGAATCTGAAACCAGAGTTGGCTCCGATTTCAAACTTGATCGAGACAAGGTGTCTCACACCTTCCCTTGTGTGTTCATGTGAGTGGAGAAGTCAGAGACACAAGGACTCCGGACAGCTGGGAATGGGACCTTTGATGCAAGGCTGACGTCTCCACTAATGCCTGGAATAGATTAGAGCTATGTAGAGGAGTTCAGATTCTGGTATGAAGGCAAGGCAAGGCATGTCCACTGTATGGACAAAAAACTTCCTGTTTTAACCTAGGCTAACCAAGGTTCATTGGTAAAGTATTAGTATAGTATATCTGGGCCTGCCTAGCGTATGATATAGTGTATGACACGCATGCAAATGGTATGTTCAGTTTTAACAAACACAGTGCAGATACGAGTAGTTTTGTTTGTGTTCTATATGGCAGGTAATGGAGTGCAAATGTATGTAAACCTGTCCAGATAACTAACTGGAGAATGTGTCTATGGTCCAGAAAGTGTTGCTATACGAGGACATTTACTGTAGTTTCATAAATATAGACCTTGGTGGAGAGTGACGCCTTTAAGTTACAAGAACAGATGCAACAACAGATGTATTGGGAGGCCCTAAATTACACAGCAATGAATAGGGCAAGCTGTTAAAGAATATAATCTCCCTTTGCAATTGTAAATTTCAAACATTTATTTAGGACACCTAGATTCTGTATAGAAGTTTTTTATGGAATTGAAACTCAAGCATAGGATGAACATTTCATCATTTATCAGAATAATTTATATTCTTTGTAATAGACTATGGATGTGTTTTCTTGCCAGATTCGCACACAGCAGTTATAACTGCAGATTGCAAGCTGGACGCGAAACTCCACTGAGCTCTGCGCTCTGTCTGAACAGCCCAATTGGTTAACATGGACAATCAATAGATTCATTATAATTTTGTAAACAGAAATGACCTGACCCCTCACAAATTCTATCTAATGAAAGTTGTCAGTGATGCTCTTCAAAGAGTCTGGGCACATTTCTTTACATAACGTGGGAAGGATGTTGCTTCCAAACTGACAGCTCTTATTTCAGATACAGAAGCATACAGGTTATTTTTGAATAAATAATTTTAAAATATCATAGAATTCTTTATTTTATCCATTTCCTTTTGGGGGTGGTTAGACAGGGCTGAGGGTTGAGGGAAGTCCTGCTATGGGTTGCTATGTTTCTCTGAATGATATGTCACAGTGTGTTTAATGGCTGCATTTTGTTTGTTTTTATATCCTTGAATAAAAAAGCGCTTGTCATTAAGATGTTAAGCCAGAGCAATGTTAAGTAACATAGTTCTCTCAGCTTGTAATGGCTAAGATGTATACATTGTATGTGTGCACGAGCATTAATTATGTTAATTCACATGTTGGAAGGTTGGAAGCATACTGTATGGGATGTGAATTTCTTTCCCTCTGGAAAGAAGTTAGGTACTTACATGGTTGACCTCGTAGCTAGTTGGTCTGGTTCAGGAATAAACTGTGTATCATTATAGATGGTTTTTTTGCAGTTTAGTGGAGAAAATGTAATGGACGTATACTTCCATAGTCTGGACTGTTACTACAGAAGTGGAAAAAGGTCACTGTCCATGGTGCAGACCTTCCTTCCTCCCTGTTCACCCTTCCTTCCCTGTTGTGACTCTACAGTTGATGCAAAAAACCCTTCCTGAATACAATGTTAAATCCTACTTAATAATACAAGGATCAGTTTAATTCAGTCTAATGAGCCCTAGGAGAAACTGAACCAGACATATTTGAATTCTTAACAGGATGTAATGATTGGAATTCACTGCATAAAACTGGACTAAAAGTTGAAATACTGATATCAAAATACAAGTACAAAATTGTTTTGCCAATGAATGGACATGCACTGCCTCTCAAGAATGTCTGAATAGGTCCCATATAAAGCTCTACACTGCTATACTGTTGTTCCAGATGGTTGTACAATAAGTTATTGGCTGTGTATTGCTCGATTAACTGTTGCTGCTCCTCTTCATATAAAAGCACTTCGCTTGTGCGTCATGAGCTGACCCCAAGCTGTCCTCTAAATCATTAGTGCTGTGAAGGCAGCCAGCAGGAATTTCACGGGTTATCTTTATGCCTAAGGATACAATGCCATGCCAGAAGACAAGGACATGGGTAGAAGCAAGGGTACAACCAACTTCTGGAACTTGTCTAACCCATTTTAAACATGTCGTGTTATAACCCTTAAGGCATGTTTCCACATTGACCCCAAAAGATTTTAACAGCTTGCTTTCACAGTAAACACAATTGGCCCAGTAGTAATGTCTCTTTTTGTGTTTGTTTTGTGGTAAATTGATCAAGAATACATTTTAAAGTAGGATTTAAAGGCATGAAATGAATGCCTGTTTATGACGAAAAGTAACTGAGTTGAGAATTTTGTTAAAATCATCATGAAAATGAGATCGGTGTACAGAATGAAGCATGAAAATTGAAATAAATTAAGCACAGTGGGTAATATTGTCTCCAAATACCATCTTAAGCCCTGTAGTAACATTCGCACGTCTAACTATGCTTTACTGTATATTCAGCAAGAACAACTTCTATATCTGATATAACACACCACATAAATACATCATGGACCTGTGATAATTAGATGTTATATTTAGCATCCAAAACTACATTTAAAATCCCATTATAGTTGAGCTATAGCCATTCTAACATTAGACTTTACTGTCTCCATGGCATGGCACATGATAACAACAGGCTACATGTGCGAATACCTATATGACTATAGATTTAATTTTGGTGAAATTATTTTGTATATATTTTTGCTAATCTGAGAAATTTCAGCAACTAAAATTAATTCAACAAAGCCAAGCACCTAGGTTTGACAAACGTGAGCACTTAGCAATCCCAAATTCTGAAGATAAATACCTTAACCACATGAATGCTCCAAGTGTTGTGTCATTCTGTACTAGTTAGTTTAACTAAAGCTAGTTAACATGATGAACATTCATTCATTCACATTAACATTATTCAGTATGCACAGATAATTTAGCTAAAAAAATAGGTGCAGTGGAGATTACTGATATCTTTCACTTTTTGAACCATTATAATTTAGCACAGTCTTTTTTCATCCATCCATCCATTGTCAACTGCTTATTCTGCGTACAGGGTGGCGGGGCATTGACTAATGTTACATTAAATTAGCTTTTATGTTAACTAACTTGAACAACGAACAAAAACAAAAAAGCTCAAAATATACTTTTCTGTCTATATCACAATGTGCAGTAATACCCATGGGAAATACAAGCAGGTGGCTGCTGCTGTGTATGAACAACTGTTAGTGGACATTGTCATAGTCAGTGTTTTACTAGCTAGCTAGCTAAAAAAAACAGCATATATTTGGATATGTTGAGTTTAAGTTTGCCTATATGCACCTCAACAGTTTTGTCTTGAATTTAAATTTACTCAAGTAATGTGCATTCAGGTGAATAAAGCTTTAGGGTAACATTTTGTGACTTCACCGCTCTCTTTCTCAACACTTTCATCCTAACTTTCCTGCCTGTATATTGACCTCTCTTTCCGAACCTGCAGGTTCCCCACCAGTGGACCCGCTCCTCACACCTAAATGTCTTCCACATCATTCATTGTGTCCACTAGCTAGCAGCTGCTGCAAAGAACTTACATTGACAAGACGTGAAAGCTAATAGGTTGTTCCACTGCGACAAAAGCGCACAGCAGCAGAGATATGCCTTTCGGACTGAAGGCGACTAGCCAGTTGCTAGCTTGTTGCTCTTTCTGAGGCAATATCAGCTACTCTGTTTCAACAACATGTGCATTCAAGCAGAAATTCATTGGTGCCGTTGTGCTGGGAGTTGCGAGGATTTAAACCAGCGGTGAGTAAGAAATGGTGAAAATAATACATGTAATATGTTACCCTATAAGTAGAGGGAAAATGTATGCTAGGCTAATTTATGCAGTGAAAAATACCATAGACTAATAGTGAGTAGCAAAAAACAAACATTGAAAGTTATTATGGAGCCAGATATTAAGCTTTTGTTAAATGTGATTGTTGTTAATTAAGCCATATTTTATGTGTGTTAGTGGAGTCAATTTGAAGATAACTTTTTTTTATGACCAAAAGCAGAGGAGAAAGCTCCTTTCTTGTGGTCAAGAAGGAGGACAAGAAGAAGAAGAGCAACAAAGGCTATGTTCAGACTGCAGGCCTTAATGCTCAATTCCGATTTTTTTCCAAGATCCCCTTTTGTTCACACTGGAATCTGATATCAGACTCCAGTGTGAACTGTCCGTGGCCTGAATGTGACGTGACCCGCATGCGCAGAACACACACAACATCACACGCAGCAACACGCTGTTGCAGGCTACAGAAGTAAGAGCAACAGAGGTTAGCTCCAGTTTAACTCATGGGAGACTCCCTTTTTTATTGTCCTCTCACGGGTCACATTTCTCCCGAATTAGGCTATGACAAGTGTTCACAACTTTCTGTTATATTATTTTCTTTCCTTTCTCAAAGTGTGTGCATCCCTTCTTAGCTTATGAGCTTATTTTCCACACAACAATTCAGGTTTATTTAACCACATTAAAACATCATAGTAGATGAATGCACCATATTGGTGAACACTCAATTCTTTCTGGATATGTTTACTCTAATTACGTAATTACTTTGTACAAATTCATATCACATCAACATCAAAGTTCCCGTGTGTGAGAACAGTTAGAAAAAATAAAAACATTCACTAACAAACTAACTAGTAGGCTAACTGATGCCAACATCAGCAGCAAAAGCTGTTAATGAAGTTCCAAAACTTAACAATACATAATTTTCTCAATCAAACCCGTAGCCGTTTCCAAGAAAGGTTGAATTGAGGGCAACTGGACTTCTTCTGAAACGTTATCTACAACCAAGTCCAGTTGCTCCAGATTCAACTTTTCATTAATAACCATGACCTGGATGAATCTTTACAGATGTGTAGGTTTGTCTAACCCTTTCTCTTGTTTGTCTTGTCTCAGCACGAGAATCAAAGGGGGTTCAGTGGATTATCTGCAGTGATGTTTTTAATAAATCAAACATTAAGCCACTAATGTGTTCTTTCTTTGTGGAAAAAGTACCTCACATAGTTTTTGCTGTTAGCCTCTTTAGTGATTGTAAGGTTACTCCTTTTGACCTGAGTCAATCAATTTTTCCTCCTCTCCATCTCTGCTGGGAAACCATACATTCCTACTCCTTTTTCAGGCCTACTGCAGCAGCATCTCCACACAGCACAATGAACCGTGCTATAGACTATTGTAAGACAATATGCAGGCACAAACCACTTAATATGCTGTTTTCTGAGTTTATTGGAGATTTATTAAATTAATACATGACAATCATTGATAGTCAGCTGTCTGTTCTATCTGAAGTCATAAAGATTACATTAGTCCAGGGGTTTTCAAAGTGTGAGGCTGGCCTCCCCAGGGGGCTCCATGCAGTTTCAGGAGAGGCTCAGTGAATGGAAGTGAAACAATATTACAGTACTTATTGCATTAGTTGTCCGTAAGGATTAGGCTGGGAACCGGGGGGTCGCCAGTTTGAATCCAGCTCGGGCCAAAGTTGTGGAACGTAGACTGGTAGCTGGAGAGGTGCCAGTTCACCTCCTGGGCACTGCCGAAGGAGGCCTTGAGCCCCTGGACTCCTAACTGCTCGGGGCGCCGCACTGAGTGGCAGCCCCCTTACTCTGACATCTCTAGTTTGTGTGTTTGTCTTTCGGACCTGTGTATAACAGTAAAGTATATCTTCTTCAAAAGGAGAACACATCGAATAGCCTACATGTGTGAGAGTTCAAAGATACAGTAGTTTTTGGGAACTGTTTTCCTCCCATCAGAAACTAATGAGTCAGAAACTAATAAATGCCTTAGGACAGACCTTTTTTAAAACTATCTGGTGTAGTCAGAAGTTATGTTAAACAGCAATATTTTGGCTGATTTGGCTCAAATATTGAATGTGTATGGGATCAAATAATATAATCATGATTCCATAGGCATCCGGGAATTGAGCAAAACTTACCAATTAAACTAATAATGTGGTCGGGGGGCGCTAATTTTCAAGCTTTATCTGAGGGGAGGCCCCTCAGACTTTGAAAAACCCTGCATTAGTCATTAAGATCAATTAACCCTGGTACCATGAGATTACTCAAAGGAATGTTAGAAAGGTAAATCTGATCTGAATTTTAAATGTGTTTTCAACGCTTTTCGTTTCTCTCGCTCATTTTCAATTGTCCGCCTAGAACTTCCAGGAACTATCTGCGGTCTCCATGAACCATGTGACGATCAAGCATTTTGGACCCCCGCTGACGCGACTCTCTCTTTAAAGGGCTCTGCCCCCAAATAAAGCACAAGAATAAATAGTAGCCATTAGGAAAAGAACAGTTTAATGTAAACAATAGAACAACATTTTTTTATATTCCACCCCACATGTCTTGTTCTTGTGTAATACAGAGTAAGAATTAATAACAGAGTACAGATACTTTATAATACAGCCCGCACCCCTGTAACTACAGGGAGAACATTTTCTACAACTGCATACCTTTTTCGTCGTGTGTAATTAAAAGAATGAAAATAAATACTAGGTTCCTCTGTACCTCATTTAACATTCAGTATTAGCTATGTTTGATCCACCTTCATCTATATGTGGGGAAAAAATCCTCCTCTCACCACTCGTGGGTAGGTAGCCTATGCGTCATCCTCAAGCTTGGGTCCTCTACCAGAGGCCTGGGACTTTGGGGGTTCTGCGCGGTATCTTAGCTGTTCCTAGGATTGCATCACTCTGCTGTACAAAGACTTTAGATGTTATACCTGGAATCTGCTGGAGCCACTCTCCCAGTTTGGGGGCCACAGCCCCCAGTGCTCTGATTACCAATGGCACCGCTGTTGCTTTTAGTCTTCACATCTGTTCTAGATCCTCTTTCAGCCCTTTCAGGTATTTATTCCAGGTTCTCGTGTTCCTTCTTCTTGATGTTTTTCTACATCTATCACTGCTGCCTTCTTCTGCGTTTTGTCGATCAACACGATGTATTGTTGGTTAGCAATCACCAGTTTGTCAGTCTGGATCTTGAAGTCCCACAGCATCTTAGCTCGGTAATTCTCAACTAACTTAGGAGGTGTCTTTCATTTTGACCTTAGGACTTCCAGACCATACTCATGGCAGATGTTCTGTATACTATGCTAGCTACCTGCTGCTACAGTGCGGAATGAACAGAGAATAGACCCATTTCTCAACTTGTTCTTTCCAAATCATACAATGAAGTAGAAAATACATTACAAATCCCTTGAGGTTTGTCTTCTGAAGGCAGGACAAAATCATAGCTTTTTATTGCACTTCGTCCATTTGTAAATTATTGTGTTTTGGTACCACATCCCAATAGAGAAAAACACCATAATTACTTAATAGGATGTCAGTGTATTGTCAACTGTTCAGCTGTTTACCAGCACTGTACCCTGTAGGTACCCAGTATTTTCAGTTTAATACTTACTAGATTGCAAACCAAAATAAGAGCACATGATCATACAGTTGTATTGGTTGTTACAGCCTGGTTGTTAATGCCTATGAATATTTTGTGGGTTCTGTCCTTATCCCATTGGTGTTTTCAGGCCAAAATCACTGCAGCGCTATCTAGCGAAAATAACAAAAAATTTACACATTAACGCATCATTAATTATCATCCAATAGTATGACAAACTTTATTCAGAAATGCACGTGCATCTGAATGTTTTGGTATGCATAAATATCCATATGAGACAATGAATTTCTGATGTCTGAGAACACAAAAGAAAAAAAAAGGGAAAAGACATATCAGGTTTGTGAATGTTTAGGTGTAATATGAAAACATTATAGGAATGAGGAAGTAAGTTTGAGAAGTCCTACTTTTTGGAGTCATAAGTAATTAATTCCCAAAATATGTCATTATCTTTGTCCTAGCATTGGTGTAGTGTATATTTTATCACACTGTCTTTCTTTGAAAAGCCTCCAATGTCAAGCTCAGACACCAATATCATAATATAATATATAATTATTTAAAAAGAGGAAGTAGTTTCAGACTGCAATTCCATACAACCTGCATAAGCATCACAACCCAAATACACTCAGTTAGCAAATACAATTAGATAGATTGTGAATTGTGAAGAAAGATTCTGAAACAGTACTATACATTGAAATTCATTCATCAGTCCAGATGCTGCTATATTTCAAATGCAAGGATTTTTAAGATGATGGTCTGTGGGCCTACTGATCAGAAAATAACATACCACTAGAAGATGGAGTCCATCACTGTAGCTAAATGTAGAGTGTATAGTTTGGGTTAACTGCTGATTATGGTATACTGCTGGTTAAAAAGGTCAACCAATATGTAACAAAAACTAAATAAAATAAACAATAAAATGTTTATAATGTAAAAGAAATGACTGTGACACTGCCTGATCTTTTGCTCATCTTTTTATTTCATGATTAATATTCACATCACTGGTTAACAATTAATCACAATGAACAACTCTTTCATACCAAATATTCAGAATTATAGGGGGAGATGAGCTCTATCTAATGGGAAAGATGCCTCTAACAACCAGCAGTTTGTTGTCTTCTGCATGCTCTTGCTATGGTGTTGTGCCCTACAGAATAACACAGCACGCAATATAGTGGACCCACTCCACGGCACTGAAAAGTAGATTATTTTGCCTGGTTCCTGTAAATGTGTAAAGACAGATTGGGACAAAGCCTGTCTCATGAATAAAATCAATACTGTATTTATCATGTAAAAATACAGAGTTCTAATTTTGTGCTCTCCTTGATAAACAGACAGTTTGAATATTGGTTTTTAACTGGATTACCATCTGGTAGTTGCTGTATATGTGGTAAAGGACACAAGTAGAGAAAGCTACTTTTCAGTGCTGTGATGCTGACAAGCCTCTGTAGGTGGGAGACACAGCTAAGGGCTCCAGGTGTTTATCTACCAACACTCCCTTTTGTTCTGGATTTAACCTTTTTCCAAGTTACATTTCATGCAATTAGCTGCCTCTCTTAGGAGGACAATTCAAATTCAAAATTCCATTAATATACCATATGCTTTTAAATTGTGCAAATTGGTCTAAAATATTCCATTATTTTCAGCCTTTTTCTTTTGACACTGAGAAAATACTTTGGTCCTCCTTTCATCCAATCTTGTGTTGGTAGGTATGACACGGTGTCTATAGGAGCTGTTTAATACAGAACATTACTTTCTACCACATGCCAAAAGACTAAGCCTGGAAAGTCTAACAGGGGGGTGGCGGTAGGCGGGAGTAAGGGCTGACCAATGTGTGTCACATGTCACATGTAGAGTAGTGCATTTCAAACTGAAGTGGAAAACACTTTGTTTCTTACTGTTTTAATGAAGTAAAGTCTGCCAACCAATGTGTGCGATTTTGTTTTTATGTGATCCCAGGTTTTTTTTTCTGTGATACTTCTGTTAAGCCACGTATTAGACCTCACCAAACATGACACACACTGCCTCCCTTCCTGCCCGTCAACATGAATCCCATTAATAGTGTTTCCATATATGACATATCTTCCAAAACAGAACAGAGACAAACCTCATACATGAATTCATAATCTTGCATCTTTAATACATTTTAAAAACATTCTTGATACTTAAGCAGCTCTTTTCTTGGAGGACAAAGGCAGACTCTGAAAAAAGAAAAGTACACTTTTCCTTTCTGATGCTTTCAATCTTATAATACCATTATTGACCCTAACGGTAACAGGTCTATGAAGGTGAAAGCTCATCTGTCAACATCCTTCACTCAGTGTTAATACGTTTTTTTTTGTTTTTTGTTTTTTTATTTATTTGAGTTACTTCTGGAGTGATAAAAACGTGGTGGAAAATATATACAAGGGACAGTGTAAGATACTAGTGGAAAGGTGGTATTCAAGCTCTATAACTGGGGAATCAAACATTTGTAAGGGGACATCAGAGTGAATCTGATTATTGCCTTTTGTCCAAGCTGCAAAATTGCAATGTTAAATTTATTCCACAAATAATCCTAAGTACTAAAAGCATGAATCTAGCTTAATCACTATTCACTTTGTGATGCCTGGTTGGCCTAACGGTTTAAGATGCTGACCGTGTGCAGGGACGTTTGTATCATGTCATCACCCATCTCATTTCCTGTCAGCTCTCTACAAGAATGCCCTTCCAAAATTCTTAACAAATACGTGGAAAACAACCAATTTTATTTCACTATGACTTCACTTAAATCACATGTACTAAGTTTTACAAACTTACTTAACTGGAATTACTTTTTAGTTTATAGCCTGTAGATTCATACATTGCAAAACAGAATCTTCATCATTAGCAATTTCCCTTACAAAAACTTGGTAGCTGTCTGGATAACATCACTCACCTCCTCACACGTAAAGTGCATCATTTTCAACAAATTTAATGTCTGTTTTACAGGTTGCGAAATCAACCTCACAGGTTTGAATGCTTGTCATTAAAATTATTTAACCATGCAGCTTTGGAACTGTTCTCGTGTCTCAACACGTTGTCAGTTGTCACTGTTTTAGGATCATGAAAATCACATACAATGACCTAACATACTTTATGCTAAAGGAGTGAAATTCATTCATGGCAAACCCTTCTACCAGAGGCATCCTTTAAATTTAATCATAAGAAGGAACTTGCCCACTTCGTAAATGAGAATTTGTAGCTTGGTCAGAAAGTAATAATCAGTGAATGTTGACGGGAACAACATGGGGACAGACCAGACAGTGTTAAACCATCATAGCCAACTGAACAACACAGGTGACCAAAGTTACAGTAAAATCCTCTAAGCTGACCAAGATAAAGGGCTACCGATGCGTCATCCATGATACACAACATCAGATCATCCCGTCATATGGGAACATACATAGCTTCCAACACACATTAAGACTACAACTTGCTCCTATTTTATATACACGGACCACTGTCTACACCTATCAAAGTGCTTTCATCCCTTTGTTCTTCTATTCCCAAAGAAAGATTCACATTGTCGTTTTCACATATGATCCACACAGATGTCATGTCTGATGTTTTACTTTTAGGCAACTCATGGGAATGATTTGGAGGGAAGAGTACAATATTAAAATGCTTATATGGTGTTTTTAGTTTTAGTCTAGTCTTTTTTGTTTGACTATTTGATCACTTGCTCTTTGATTATCATAACTGTCTCTAACTACCAAGACTGTTTTGCTCCCAAAAGCACAGATGTACAGTACACAGTTGACAATGTTTTACCAATATACAATAAAGCAACTTTTATATCACGTCAGTGCTTCAATAAATGACCAAGACTGTGTTCAAAGAGCACAAGACTTTGGGGTTTTAAGGGGAGCTGTACATAATTAACATGATTTTTAGTATTCCAGACACAATAGTATAGAGTGGCCATCAAAGCTTATTAAATGACAGCAGGATGTAACTCCACAGAAGCTTCTCTAATGATGTAAGGTTTCTCATTCAGCCTTTGATGAGTCTCAGAGCCAGACTATCAGTGTTCCAGAGGCTAAGCAGCACTCTCTACAGGATGGATGCAGTAGTAACACTTCACACATCTGACAAGTACGACAACACCCTACAAACACGTCACTAATCCTTCATAGTTTCAGCGATGACCCTCCCAGCCTTTAATGCACAATGCATAGACAGTGAGTAGATAGATCTCCATTAAGATGGCTGCTTCTACTCATTATACTGGTGTGACACATAAGAATGCTTATGGTCTGTAAATCAAAGTCATTTCACAGTGTTTTAATAGAATCTAAAATGCCAAAACTGAATTTAGATGATTCCCTAGAATAATACAAACAATGTTCCCTACAATTTTAGGTGTTGTTATCGCTTAAAATGTGGTTCTCTATTTTACAACTAGAGATTTTTCATTATAAAGACAACTTCTGCCTTGCTGAAATACTGCTGCATTCATGGCATTTTGGAGCTGGGCAGTTCATGCTGTCGAGTTTAGTAAAACACGTTTTTAATAAATAAACCTTTTGTAATAACTTCCAGTGATATCCTATACAAAACAAAGAACAAGAAAATGCAGAACAAAAATGTTTAAAAAAAAGCAATTAAAAAGCAATTTACTTCCATCTATTTACACTACAGATGTTAAGTAAACTATATGCCAGAGACACTAGATAACTTGAAACTCTGAACATCTTGATAATTTTCTACTATAGTACTACAGTAGTCACCTAAAGTGGCTTGGTAATAGCTCTTAGTATGTTGAATCTACTAGTCTCTATTAAGTACATTAGTAAATCAATAAAAAGTTGCAAAGAAAATGCCAACTTCAGACGTGCCATGAATGTAACATTATTCCCTTTACAGTTCTTCCTGCAAGTGAACTCACTCCTCTCTTAACTGCCGGTTAACTTCTATGGCTCTTCTCTGTCTCTGTCCATCTCTCTGTGTGTACATCGCGTTCCCAACTAAGATCACTGTATTGCTGTCAAAGAGTTGGAATGAAACACAGGAAGAGGATAGACGAGAAGGAGGCAGGATGAGCTGAGCCTACGATGAAACTGTCCGACACTGACTATGACAGGACCAACGCACACACACAGCTCATCCTTGTTTTAAAAATATTAGCATAGACCACCAAAGCACAATAAAGAGTTGGTTTCATTCTAGCACAGAGAAATGCTTCTATGAAGCTGAACAGCATACCGTTTTTATTTTAGCGTGCTGATTTGTGTTTGTGAATATACTGTTTGTGTGCTGATTTCTGTTCTGAGTGTGTGTGTGTGTGTGTGTACATCCACACCAACAAGCATGTGTGTGCTTTCCTATCAATATCTGTGCTTACGTGTAAGAGTGTTTGTGTGTGAAGAAAGTTAGCAGGTCTCACAGATAGGCCTTTTCCACCAACATGGAACTAGCTCCGTTCTGGTTCGCGCACTGAATTTTGAACCGTTTGGAGAATTTCGACCAAAAATAAACTGGTTCGCAACCCGAAAGGTGGAGCAGGAACCAAAAAATATCAGGTTTTCCTTGACCTGAAGTGCGAACAAAAAATGGGCGTGTCATATTCCAATAGCCCTCCATTGATGACGCATCCTGGATTATAATGTTCCGCTCAAAACTGGTTGGGCTACTTTGCTAGATAGCATCAGTGTTCCAAGAATCTTGAACAGAACTGGTTCAAGAACCAAAGCTAATTTGGTCAAAAAGGGCATAGAAGATTCAAAGATGTACCGCCTAGTGGGAGGACTTAAAATAGGATGTGGCTATGTAGCCCCACCCACTCTCCACATGACCAGGAAATGCTACATGTGTGAGAGAAGGAAGGATCTGTTTGTCCCTAATAGCCACATATGAACTGTAAATACTAGACACAGCTCAGGGTGACTGCTGAAGATCCTCACAGGAGTGTCTATAGGTGTATGAGTGGGACTGAAGATTAAATGGGGGGTTACTGGATCAAGCGATTAGACAGTGTGGGAACCAAAGGGTTATGGTGCAGGAGAGCAGGGTTGCATGTTCTGTGGCGGAAACAGTCTTAAACAGAAAATTAATACTAAAGGATTTAGTTCCTTTTGCCATGCAAAGGGTCACGTATGTGAGCTTATTTAAAAGGTGAAGGGTTACTAAGTCTATAGGAATATTGTCTTAAGGCCCGGTCATACCACAAAATGGTATGGTGAAATTCATCCGTGCCTCGATATACTATGTAGTTTTAGTAGCTTGGCGAAGTAGATTCAAGATTGAAAACTAGTGCAAGTCAGTCCCAAAAAAGATATTTCGTTCTAGGACTGTCATTTCATTCACTTACTGAAGAGAGCAAGCCTGCTAATCAAGCAAGCTTGTTAGCACAGTTGCTAATGGGAAAATATGTTCAGACCATTTATTCAAAAGTCTCATAATTATTACTTTAGAACTATTCCTCTTTTGTGGAGCTGTTTATACTCTAAACAGAGGTAGTTCATAATACTACCATAGCTTCCTACATTTTGGACAGCTCTCCGATCCCTCAAAGGACAGCGCATATAAGATGGCTTGACATTGGTCAATGGTGGAAATTAGCATGTCAAAGCAATGTCAAAGTTTTACTTTGCCAGCATGAGCAAAACCACTGATCATGACGATTCTTCCGCAATAAATTGATTTTAATCCCTCCTTCAGATTGGCTCACTACTTCAGAGTCAAATGCTGTGATCTTAGCTTCGAGATCAAATACCTGTTAGATGCCAAATAATTTTTTGAGCCAAGACCACCCAGTGAAACAACAGAGCTCTCCCATCACTTTACGCCTACCTTTCTTGATGATTATCATGCACTAACCACATAAAGTCGTCTGCAAGTACTCTCGATAAATTCTTCTTTTATTGAACACGAATTGTCTAACATCCTAATAGTTTCTGACTTCTCTGTACTGATTTCGAATGATATCTTTAGATCTATTTCCAAACTGTATCCCCTCTACTCTATATAAGTCCTTGTCCTCTGCATTGATCACTGTTAATTGTGAGCATCAAGTCCAGAGATAAAGAAGCAGTATTGTAATACATTTGGTGAAGACAAACTGGTGCAATGATACCAAGAGATCTAATGGGAAATAATGATTGATGAGTGAGTTGTAGAATTACCTTTAATTAGATAATGTGCAGTGCTGTAGATACTGTCTATTTGAAAATAATGGCTGGCTAGCTGGCTGGGAGGCTGGAACGTGTTGATCTGAAGCAGACTTGACAGTATTTGCCCTGCTGCTGGCCAGTAGCAGGCCCTCAGCTGGTTAGTGTGGTCTGGAGCTAAATGGACCAGGACTGGGAATAGAGGTAGGGCATAGGTCTGCTAACAAGGTTGGAAGATCAAAGTGGTTTTGAATTGTAAAAGCTTATAATAGAGACCATAGATTAGCCTTAGAAACTGAGTTCTGAAGCAGGGTCTTTGCGCTATAAGGACACGTGTTTAAACAGTAATTGTACTCATAGGTGGAAATATTCTGTGAAAAAATTGGCTATGCTCAATATCCATACAGCATTGACTACGATAGTGGGTTTATTGCGTTTAAGGTTATTAAATATGGGATTGAAGGTTGAAGTCCTCTAAATCAGTGATTACAAGGGAATTTTATCAGTAGAGAAGCTGGTGGATCCCCACACAGAGAAACACAGACAAACAGCAAGTGCTGTGGTGGGCAGGGCCAAAGGGCAACCAGAGGGCGTAAAGAGGTCAAAGATCAGGGTTGGTAGCAGGAAGCTGGCAGGCGGACCTCAGAGAAACACTGAGAGACAATTGGTCAGTTCAGTACTGCGGTGGGCGAGATGAAGGGAAGAGGGAAGTGACTGCGCCGTGGTAGGTTGGTTGGTCGGTTGATTGGCAAGTCGGCCTGCGCCATGCGTGTCCAAACTCTACACGTCACTGGGACTCAATCTGTGGAGAGAAAAAGTGAGAAACGTGATGCTTGGACCGCAGCAGTAGCTGGACTCTAGCTAATATGCTCTCACTGTTATTAATATGAATTATGGGCCAAATTAAACATTCCTGGTTTTTTATTGCATTAACACTACAACCATCCATCAATTAGGCCGAGCTTGGCAAACGCACTGGGTGGTAGAAGTCATCCCTCTGAAGTCAGAAAATCTAGAGGCCTGCTGCAGTGGAATTTATCCATTAAGACAGGCTAATCTTTACTTTGTAGGTTCCATAATTTCATTTAGCTGCAAAGTGTGTGCTATTTTTACCACTCCACTCCATCAGACACATAGCAGAGAACAGTTATACACACAAATCCTTGCATTGCACACACGATATTTACTCATTTACTGTCCATTATCTCTGTAATTGAAAGATTACTAAACCCCTGAGCAGCGATTGTCAAGTCATAGCTTAGCAACCATAACTAGGCATGTCAGGCCTGTCAAGTTTTGGATTTCTACATGTTAAAGCAAAAACTAGAGAGCAAAAGAGTATGGAATGGATTGTACCGTGCTTAGCTAACTAGCTTACTGCAGTAGCAATCTAGTGTTATTTCAAAAAGGAGCTAAATATATTATTTATGGCCTTGGCCTTCACCATCTTGAAATCAAAATATGTGAAAATAGGGCCCAGGTTTAAAAATACCGAAATATCCTTTAACATGGGGGTTTATGTGGCCAGCCTCAAGTGGCCATTCCAGCAACTAAATTTTTTGGCACTTTTTAACTTTTCAGTCCACAGGTTGCCGTACTTGAGAACTTCGTCATCGTCATGAAAAAACAACAGAGCTTTAAACATTAAAAAGTCAGTTTTCAACTAACTCATAGAGCTATTGCAAACAACAGTTGCCATTTCAGCCAACCAAATCCATGATTGCCGGCTATAAATAAGAAGCTATTGTTTTTTTTCTAAAATCAAGGACCCATTGTTTAGAAAAATTGCTACGAATTTTGATTGGTAAAACTGCCATGCTTAAAATTCTAAGCTACATATGTGCAAGAATGGAAAGCTTGATAAGTGTAGCAACAAAAAGGAGGGCTTCGCAAATGGACAGTTGGCTAAAGCACTTCATTGCTTTTAAAACTGATTGTTTGTATTTGTTTGCACCTACTTGTCTCAGTGATGCGTTTGTCTATGCTAAGGGGCTCCCTCAGGCCGTCACCCCCAAAAGGAGTAGGTGTGGGGTCCTTCACTCCATTCTCCTTAGTTCCTCCTGGTGCTGTTGCCTTAGCAACGCCTGCTGGTCCTGTTGTCGGAGCACCACTTGGGGGTGAAGATGTCTTCTCCTCTGTTTTCTCCTCCTGTAGCCAAATATAGAAACACAAGGGCAGGGACACACACACACACAAAGAACACTATGTTTTTTTATAGTGCTACCACGCCATGTAGTGGTGTCCACCAGTAAAAGCACAATGAGTCAGCAGAATAGGAGAAGTTAACTGTCTATCAACTGATAATGTTAATGACTGTGTTAAAGTTTGACCTTGTGTCCGTTGGTCTGTCCGTTGCCTGGCCCCACGTTATCCAGGGATCCAATCTTAGACTTAGCTTTAATGTTTAGCTTATGGGACTCAATCTTCACATCACCTCCACCTGAGGTAAAAGAAGGTTAGTATGAGACCAGCATAGAATAAAGTAGCGTTTGAAGGGAGTAGAATCGAAGTTTTAAGATCCACCTGGCTTATGTTTGATGTTGTCCTTGGAGCCACATTTGGATGTCACCTTGCTCAAATCAACCTTCTTATTTAGGATCTGCACCTAGAGAAGAGGAGAGATCATAATGTAGCCTCTTTATACTAACTCATAAAGATGCCGCATCCAGTACAATGCATCTATACTTCAGCGTCCACTCTATCCACTTTAGAAAATCACTCTCATCCATTATGATGCACCCGGTGCATTTAAAAAGAGGATAACATTCAGTACAAAACAATGAGTATTTGGGAAAAAGGATACAACACAGCAAATGCTGGACTATCTACCCATGCTTCATTCCCTGCTTTGCCCTGTTTAATTGTTACTGAAGGTGCCTTTTTGTTTTGTTAGGCTGGTAAAGGATGCTCCATTAATGCAAATAAATTGAGACAAGCTATAATTGGAAGATGGGAGAAGGCAGTTCTTAGACCGGTGTCACATGATGAGAGTGTTTGTTCAGGATCACAAGGAATCATCCTGATTAGTCTGACAGTAGCTGGCACTGATGGATTTTAAGAACCGGTGACCTGCCTGACAGTGTGATGAGATCAATCATATTTACAAATTTGATGGCAAACAGAGGGACTAACAGTACGTGGACTAAAATTTTATTCGAAAACGAACTAGATTAGTTCTGATTACTTGATTGACATTAGAGCTCTCCCTCATTAGAGGATGTCTGGCAGTTAAAATATTAATGACACGATTTTATAGTATAAACACAAATATTTGATCATTTTAGATTGAGGAAACACACCAATGAAATTTGAACATCGGTGCAACTAGCATAGGACAGTATTTGTTTGTATTATGTGGAACATGCTTTGGAACATACTTTTACATGTGTTGTACATTTGATTGCATTATTGTTTTACATTTACATGTAAACAACAACATAACAATGTACCGAGCACCTAATCTAATCAAAAAAAATGGACAAGATAAAGTAAAGACAATTGAGTAGCATGACAAAACATAATTACATGATATAATTATATAGTAATGTATTTTATAAGATCATGCTGCATCAATATATATAGGGATATGTACAATCCACATTCCAAATGTTGGAGTTCCATTTTAATGTTACATATGTTCTGGCAATAATTAAGATTTCTGTAAGCTTAAGAGCATTTTCACGACAACTGTTTAAATTGATGATGTGTACCAAATGGCATATTTCAGGGTCCACAAGGAAATTAATCCTATGGATTTGTTATATGAGATTACAGGTTTCTTTGGTATTAAAACTAAACAGTTGCTGACATTGTGATATGTGTGACCGGTCTAGCCTATAGTTTTATTTAATGCCTCTACTTGACCATTTCCAGTATAGCAGCCCAAGGATGGAGTATGATAGTGCTGCAGGTGTTTGGAGCAGATGGGAACAACATTTAGAAGGGTGGGCAGAAGGACCTGTGGTCAGTTTATTTTAAGTAAAATCAATCCGAAATGAGCCGTAAATGTGCCAATTACGGTGCATTTATTCTTAATTACACTGAAAATGATAACCTGTTCATGTAAATGTTTGATATTTGGAAAAAAATTGCTTTCTGTATTGTTGTAGTTGACGCTTCTCGCCCTGATGGATTCTAAAATCTGTGTGCAGAGATTAAATTAGGAATAACACTAGATTTGATTCCAGACTGATTCCAATGTACTGTATCCTGTAGCCAGACTAATTTGATTTCTTACCAATAAGTATCCAATCTTGAGTCCTTTTCAAATAAGGATCATCCTATATCATTGTGATTAAGTTTTAAGAACTATGTCTGCTTCTGCATAAATACACTCTAATCAGGTGTAAGCGATTTACTATGCATCTAGCCATGGTGAGCCAAATGTACATACCAAGACCACAAATTCATCTTCCATCCCTTTGTGACAAATTAGGTATTTTTGTGGCTGGGATAAAAAGGAGGTTCCCAATTGAGCCAGACAGCCAGAATGAGGCAAAATTAGTAGAAAATGTGATATGCATCCACCCTAACTAGAGACTGCCTCCAGCGCCAGCAGTACTTACATTGCCACCTCCAGGGACATGTTTGATATTGTCCTTGGAGCCACAGCGGGACGTGACATGGCTGAAGTCCAGCTTTTTGTGCACTATCTGAACCTAAAGACAGGCAGGCAGACACACAGACAAGCAAGGAGGTGAGGAGACAGAGAGGGAAAAGAAAGAAAGAAAAAAGAAAAGTATGACAGGCAGACAGAAAAGGGCAGCAGAGAAGAGCAGATCAGCTGGCAGCTTGAGTTAACAGGAAACAGAGGAGCCTTGCTCTGTTAGTATGGAAGAGATTCTGTCATTCAAATCAAATGAGTTGAGTGATTGGCTGCATTATGTGAAAACTTAATCAGAACATGGCACTGTAAAAATGGTTTTGGGATATTATGCAACAAAATCATAATGGTTCAAAATGAGGGTACTGCTAATTGGACAGATTCTTTTAGGAAATGTTTTTGAATTCTTAGAAAAGTAAATGCTGTACCAAAGGACGAGGATACCAACTGAGTAACAACAGAGTGCTTCCATAAACAGTATTAACCAAAAACGGTCAAACACAGGACAAGCACTGGAAGAGGAGATAGAGCACATGCAAAAGAATATTTCACAGGACAATCAGTGATTGTGTGTTAAAGTGGTTAACACATGCTCTTCTAAGCAGACAACAAGATGTGGAAGACAAAACATGTTCCTTTTACTTCAAGTGGTACATTCTAAAAAACAACACTCATTAGCCTGTTGTTTTGCGCCGCAGCCAGTCCCACATTTCTAAGAAAGATTACTGAACTGCAAATTCCAAGTATGGTTTGCCAGGATCCCTGGATTTTCTTAAAGCAAAACTCAAGAGACATGGATTTTGGCCCACTGGACCTTAATATTGAATGATGACCAAAATCAATAATGTGGCATGTGTTGAATGCCATCTCTTTGATATTTCGACTTTCACCTATGTCTACAAGCAGGGTAAATAATTTCACAGCAAGGGTTATATCACAAAGACAACAAACATAGCCAAAGTGAAAAAGAAGGAAAACATAAATGAATGAATGAACAAACAAATAAAGTCATCTCGGGTTCAAAAGGGACACCATAAATACAAAAAGTACTAATTAAACGATCAGATCTGAAGATCTGAAGCATAAACCAGCAAGATGAATATCTGTGTCCAAGATCCACATCTCGGTCACTGTTAGAGGCAAGTGTCTCTGATGCAAAAACAGCAACCAGGCAAAGTATCCATTTGTGTTTTGCCAACAAATATTGAATATAATTCTCTGCAGGGTAGTGTACTGTAAAAATGTCAAACCATTCATTCAAATCCTTCAGCATTTTTGAAAATAAAAACAGACAAGAAAAAAAGACCCAAAAAATACCCCAAAACACAACATGGCATACACTATCTGGCGTCATAGGACAACACTGACATTATTTGAAGAGTAACAGTACAAACTTTTTTATTTGAAGTTTCAGGTGAACAAGCAAAGCGAGCATAAAAGATGATGGGGGCACTCCTGCTCAGGCATGGGAGCAGTGGGAGAGAGAAAGTTGTAAACACGGAACATGCTGGATTCAGTATGGGACTCTAGGAGAGTACAAATTGTGTAAGTAGTTATATGACCATGCATGGGCGTGGTAACATCGGTGAGGTGTTTCAATGCTGGATAAACCTCCAAGATTTGAAAAGAATGAAAACCGATGTGGAGGTCGCTCTGTTTCTACTGGACAGGCGAGTAACGTTAGTGTTGCTGTTTCACACAAACGATGGGTCAGTACTTGTCTTGTTTGTTGTCATGTTTGTGATGCCTGATCCCAACTGGTTAGCTTTGTCAGCTTTACCACAGAGGCCAGTGTGTGTATGTGGTGGAGTGAGTGTGTGTGAACGGGTACCCGTTCGGTAGAGAGAAACAGATCAGCAATATGTCTTGTTTAGTAAATGTACAGTTTAAGTTACAATGACCGGTGAATAAAGACCGCAGCTTTTCAAGACTAAAGCGGAGCTCCCATGTGTAGCTTGCCAACTGTTGAAAGAGTGAAGGGGGGTTAGCCCCGAAGTTACCATCGACTTCAGCTCTGGAGAAAAATAAGTCTCCCCTGTACTTCCTGACTCACTGTATTTTTGTAAAAAGTATTTCAAATAACTTGCTAGTTTTTTTACTCTGTTCTTCTAGAGTACTGCACAAAACCTGCCACCTTACTGAGGTTAACTTGCCCTTGGCCAGCAGACGCTGTGGATTCTGCCATATTTCAGCGTAGAGTAGTAGCTCAGAGTAGTACAGGTTGCATGAATTTGGGGAGCAGAGCGTCTGATGGAGCACTGAAAGGAGATGTGTGTTTGTTCGGCAGTTGAGTTCAAATGTCAAATAACTCTCTGCAGAAGTATCCCTTTAAGGTGATGAACACCAGTGCACTGTTCACATGTTGAGCGTTCACATGTGGTTTACACATGTAACATTTTCGTAAGCACTGCACTCTTTAAATGTGTTTCCCCATTATTTTGACCCCTTATTACCCTGTTACATACATTGCACTCTAATATTACCCAGATACACCCCCAGTTACTACCAAGCTATTACTTGGTTATTACTTTGGCAATTGCATGGTAGTAATTATTACCTCTTTATTATCAAAGTATTACCCCACTATTACCATGTTATTATCAAGCTGCAATGTACTAGCGAGGAATTGTTTAATGTCGATTTGTTCATGCATGATTGTTCTTAATAAACCAGCAGTTATTTCAAGACAGTGTGATCATTCACTCACAAATAAAGGAACCATATTCTAAAATTTTCATTTTGACCACCCACTCCTGCCTGCAGCAAAGTTTATATCGCCAGCTCCCGCGAGATTTGCACTGGGTCCCGCGGGATCCAAATCCCAATGCACTCTCTAGTGTAAGGGTGTAGATGGTAGGGACTCACTCTGGTCTTGGCAGCAGGGGTGGAGGGATCGGAAGTCTTGTTGTTTGGAGTGGAGGAGACCTGGGGAGACAAGCAACCCCTAGTCAGTACAACCTCCAACAAACCACATGCCACAGCACAATAAGGTCAAAGAGCAGGTGGCGGGGTGGAGACAATTGAGGGGGTACTGAATAAATGGGTTAGTAGCTGGGCCAATCAAATGAGTGTATAGGTTGTTACAGTAATTCAAAAGGGAAGCATATTATTGTATAGAAAATAACAGCATGGATCAAATTCACAAGGCAAATGTTGACAGTGTTTCCCCTATATTCATTCAGAAGCGGCGTTGTGCCTCTGCTGAATTATGACCGCCACTGCTAAAATTTCCCATGATCATTAAACTATATGCTAAGTAGCATATAGTTTAATGATCTAGGTTCCTCTCCTGGTTCTTCACAGAACATCTACGTGAAAGGTGCTGTTATAAGAGCAGCGTAACTCCTGTAAGGGATCGGGACGTGTGCATAGCAAGTGCTTGATTGTCCGAGGGCCAGAAAGTGACAGTGAATGCGAGTGGAGGAAAATATTCTGCCAGTAAATGTATGTGTCAGTTACAGTGTGTCAGCTTCTCAGGACAAAGAAAAGTCTGTCTTTTGATTCCCCAACTGCTGGAAAAGTGAAGCTGGTTAGTGCTAGCTAAATCCACGATGTGCGGAGATCTGTCCTTACATCGATGACAGATTAATCATGAAGCGGTCATGTTCAAGATCATGTTTGGGTAAAAAACTAGCCTATCTAACCGGGATTTTAAAGTTTTTAAAGATGTACATGCATTCAGATATGTGCTTTGATATCGACAGAATGAATGAGGAAATGAAACGGTGTGTCAGACAGCCGCCTCAGGCTCTGCAGGAGGGGAGGAGTCAGAGAGAAACTGACGGTTTTCCAACTTATCCTGTGAACCTAACCTCCTCCCGAGGGTTTATCACCCTCCCAGATATGTGTAACTGCCAATCAGATGTACTGTATCAGATGGATAATGGAAACCATTCAATAAACTGTAAACTGGGGCAGATGTTTTCAAAACATATCAATGAATTACAGTAGGTTAGTACCACTAAAATACAGTTTATATGTTAGTGAAAAGACACTATCAAATGTTAGCACAAAGAAGGGTAAAAGGATAATTACAAAACCAGAAAAACAACATCAAATATCACATTACTGGAGTAAGTACTATTGTTCAGAAAAACACCAGTCAAATTCCTAAATACTGAGGATGGAAAGATTGGAAGACCAATAAGCTCCTGTTGAATGGAAAATGTTAAGTCATCGACATATATTGTTTTATTCAGTTTGCGTGTGTAAAGTGCATTGAGACTGGAAACACAGAAAACACCTCCAAGGTTAGGGATATATGCATGCCAGCACCTCTGAAGACTTTGTATCTTGTTAGTTAGTTTGTGTTGTTTATTTGTTTTCATTTGTTGTTCTTGGTGTGAGTATTTGATGAGAAGATCAATATCACTTTCATATAACTAAATGCATGGAAAACAATAACTTATTGTACTGTATGTATGTACTGTATGTATGTACTGTAAGTAATTTGCTAAATAATTAAAATGTATCATAATTTTTAAATTGTAAAGATTTTGGAAGATCTTTCCTTCTGAGAGTTAGATGATTAGATTAATATCATTCTCATGTCTGTACATTTACTACAAAGCTGGAGCTGGGATATATATATATATATATATAAAAATATATATACACAGCTAGCCCGACTCACTCCAACATTCAAAAATAAATCTACCAACACTGTTAAATGAAAATCAACAAGATAGGTGCTAATTAGTAATCTTTATGTGTTGCCAGGTATAATTCCTAATGTTGAAGAGAGCCAGGCTAGCCAAGCATAAAGCAGGCAAACCTTTCCCCAAACAAACTGTCACACAGGTGTCTGAGCCATGTCAGTCCATGACATGATATGTACCTTTATAACAGTGGAATATAGAAAGCATGCACAGGATCAGTCAGTGAATCGACAAAGGGAGACAAAGGAACTGGAGAAACGATCGGAGACTAAAGGTTGGATGGGAAGCCAGAAAAGGGAAACAGAAAGATAGTAATAGAGATAGATTGTTGCCCTCTCTTCAATTAGCATGTAATGGTAATGACCTCTGTAAAAGGGGGCACCACTGACTCTGAAACTCAAGCCAATAACCATGAGCAACTGTTCATAGTATAGTGACTGATAAAATAACAACTCCCTCCCAACTGGCCTGAGAAAGTGACAACTGGCCCCAACTTTCTCAGACTATCTTGCCCAAGGACACTTCAATATGCAGCCTGGAGGAGCCAGGGGATCATTCTCTGAATTAAACAGACACCTAGATATTTGTTGGTGTCCACATTTTCTAGTTCATACCCATTCAGAGTGGTGAATCAGACTGGCATGTATGGGCAGCAATCGGTTGAAAAGGATGCACTTAGTTTTACCGGAGTATGGTAATAGATGTAGTTCATGGGAGGAGTGCTGTATGGCATTAAAGCTCTCCTGGAGGTTTGTTAGTAAAGTATCCAATGAAGGGCCGGATGTGTACAGAGTGGTGTTGTCTGCATATAGGTGGATCTGAGCGTCTTCAGCAGCAAGACCACCATCATTGATATATATATATATATCTATCTATATATATCTATATATCTATCTATGTATATATATATATATATATATATATATATATATATATATATATATATATATATATATATACATTTACTAAATACTAATATATAATAATAATAATAATAATAATCCTTATTTGTAAAGCACTTTTCAAAAACAAGTTACCAAGT
>NW_025736787.1:29764-35485 GCF_021292245.1 Micropterus dolomieu
ATATATATATATATATATATATATATATATATATATATATATATATATATATATATATATATATATATATATATATAGATATAGATATAGATATAGAGTGTTATTGCAATCTGATGATTTGGGGATTTCAATAAAATTCAATAAACATCAGCTAAATTATTCAGTAATTAAACACTAGCTTTTATTTTGACTTTGCAGCATTTTGATGTTGATATTAGTTCTGTGCCTGTGGTGGTCTTACAGATCATAACCCTTTGACCTTCTCAGTTCCTTGCAGTACCCCAACCAGAGGCTGGTTCACTGGTTCACTGAATCCTGTGTCTTGGTCCTCTGTACGTATGTGTTTGTTTGACTTTTTTCAACATTGTATTACATTACAGGTGAAAACCACTGGCAATATTTTTGTAGCTGAACGCTTCTTTCATGTGTTTTTCGGTCAACTACTACTTCTGCTTATTATGAACTAGTGAAACCATTCGAATGTAAAAAAAAGTGGTATTTAAGGACATTTATGCTTCTACCATTAACACTAAATAAAATATTGTGCTTTTTTCAATGATTTATTGCAATAAGTGAAAACCAATAACAATTTTACAATTTAGCTTTCAGCTTTTCAAGCAATGTATTTCAGCTCTCTTCATTTGGTTTTGGTAATGTCATTCATGCATTTTCAGCAATGCTTTAGAATTTATTCTTCTATATATTTTTCATTCAACTAATACCTGTGCAGACTTGTGAAGCCATTTAAATTACAAAATGTTCAGCTCTTTAAGGACGTTTTGAAGATTTTTATAGACCTTTCTTCTACTGTTTGGTTTGTCCTACCTTTCCTCCACCAGGCTGGTACTTGATGTTGTCAATGGATCCGATCTTGGACCGGATGTTCTTCAGATCAGGTGTTGGAGCGTTAATGGGCCGGGGGGTACGAGGAGCACGGGGCACCGGTGGCTTCTTCTCCAGTGGCGTTTGCTTGGGCACAGGGGGTTTGGTGATGACCCTGCGGCGGTGGGCGGAGGTGTTTTCACCGTTAGTGGAGGCAGCCGGAGTAGCAGGAGTGGTGGTGGAGGCCGGGCGAGGACGGGCTACAGAGAAATAAATTTAAAAAACAGTCAACAACACACAATTAAAACCTTCTCTCTCACCTCCCAAACAGAGTTAAGTTAAATCTCACTTACTTGTCCCTCCCAGCTCTGTAGTCCAACTACAAGGGGTTTACAACTTTAGTGGATCATAACTAACTAAATATCAGGTATGAAATTCATCTGCAAATGCTCCAATTCAAGATGAGACCAAACTTTTCAGTTTTTGAAGCCTTCCCTACATAATAACAATAGTAACACTAGTGACCATTTTTAGACTAGTTAAAAAGACTGCTGTTTGGCTTGTAAAATGAGTGTTAACTTCAATGAGATAAGAGGAAAGAAGAGGAGTTTGTGACCTCAGTTTGCATCATTGAGGTACTGGTATTGATCAACATATAACATCGCCATGCTTTTATGTACTGTAATAATTGCTCTAATCAGGCAGTAACAATTATGCCACACCAGTCATTGTTCCCTAAAGCCTGGTAGACACTATCGATTAAGCCATAAGCACATTGGCCAGATTTTTGCCAGACCTGTTGTTGTTTGATATGCATTTTGAGGGGGGGATGCCTGATAAACTGCCAGTTACTGATCTACACTACACAACAGACAGAACATTTTGCATCTTCCAGACCTTTGCAGTTCTATAGTTTTTCTTTTCTTCTTATTTTCTGTTCATAGTAGTTGCTCTCTTTATCAACATTGTTTCAACAAGTGTCTGTAAAAAATTTTAATAAATTTAATTAGAATTGAATTGTCAAGGGCCCTGCGATGGACTGACGACCTGTCCAGGGTGTACCCCGCCTTTCACCCGATGTAAGCTGGGATTGGCTCCAGCCCCCCGCGACTCTGTACGCAGGATAAGCAGTTGACGATGGATGGATAAATTGTGTGAAAAGTGGTGTGAGTCGTTTAGTGCGAGTTCCACATCGGTCAATTGACCCTTCGTGAAGCCACGGCCTACTTAGTTACTATTGCTGAGTCTGACAAACTGTCGGACCTGTTGGACTTTTAGCAAGGCCCGTCTATAACCTGAGTCCCTAGAGAAATATTTACTCATTTTTGGAAAAAGCGATCTCAGAAAGAAGCAGACAGTTTTGCAGTTGCATTGTGCATCTGAAGGTTGTATTCAGGCAGACGTGAAAAAAATAAAGACAGAAGTTCAACCCTACCGATCACAGAGTAAAAGTGAACCCCCGTATTATTACTGACTATTGAGAAAGAGGACAACAATATTAAGGATCAACACTGCTTCTGTTCAGGTCTCTGTATGTTACATTAGAAACAACAGACAGCCTACATTTTCCTGGATTTGTTTAGGTTTTCTACACCTCTCGGGGTAGCGACTGTAACTATTAAAAGTGCTCCAGGAACAGCTTTGACCATAACTTGGATATGGAAATACAGCAAAAAAAGCTAGAAAACGACTCATTTTGCATACTAGTCAATGGAGCACAGCCATGAAAGTGTCGGACCACAATTATAGTAAGTCCTATACTGCGCTGTGATTGGCCAGCTGAGTATTCGGGGCGTGGCTTAGTGAAGGGTTAATTGATCCATTCAGTCGGACACACGATTTACGTGTAGTGTGAATCAAAACAATTTTCCACATTAATAAAAACTATTTTATTCTCATGACATTTAGTTATATGAGAACAATATTGAAACAGTATTGTCTGTCTTTTCTTAGTTTGTTACCTGTACTCTTGGGTTTCTTGGCCTCTCCCGTCTTGTTCTCAGTCTTGTCATTCTTGTTCGCTGTAAGCAGGAAACATCAGATTAAACACCTTTTACCAAATACCTCAACACTCATGCCAGACTTTAGTTTATCTAACTATAAGTCAGGAGTAATTTTCACATAGTTGCTGCTGTACGGACAAGCACCAGCGCTGACCATCTAGAGCTAAATTTTGTTTTGCAGTCTGAAATACAGTGATAGTGTACAGTACTTTGTTGCCATTTCAGAATCAGAATCAGAATCAGAAGGAGCTTTATTGCCAAGTAGTGTTTTACACATACAAGAAATTTGCTTTGGTGTTAAGGTGCTACACACAGACAGACATACAGCTGACATAAATAGATGTAGAAATATATAAATATGTAATAAACAAATGTAATTTGTAGTACAAAAATAATATAACTGGCAATATAAAAAAATAAAAATAACAATGGAACAACAACAATTTGCAATTAAAAACAAATATGTGCAATGTGCCAGGTTCGTGCATGATATGACATGAAGTGGTAATTACATGTGCAGAGACGATTATATTATTTGAAAGGGGGGGAGTGTCAGTGGGGGGCCCGGGTCTTGTTGATGAGGCTAGCTGCAGACGGGTAGAAGCTGTTTTTGTGGCGAGAGGTTTTGGTCCTGATGAACCGCAACCTCTTGCCAGGGGGGAGAGTCTGAAACAGTTTGTGACCGGGAGGTGTCAGCTGCAATCTTTCCTGCTCGCCTCAGAGTCCTGGAGACATGCAGGTCCTGAAGTGATGGAAGATTGCAGCTAATCATCTTCTCTGCAGAGCGAATGATACGCTACAGCCTGCCCTTGTCCCTGGCAGTGGCAGCAGCATAGCAGATGGTGATATAGGAGGTGAGGATTGACTCAATGATGGCGGTGTAGAAGTGCACCATCATTGTCTTTGGCAGGCTGAACTTCTTCAGCTGCCGCAGGAAGTACATCTTCCTACGTACTTCTTGGTGAGGGAGGTAATGTTATGCTCCCAATTAAGGTCCTCGGAGATGATGGTGCCCAGGAAGCGGAAGGAGTCCACAGTGGTGACTGGGGAGTCACACAGGATGATGGGGGAGGGTGGGGCTGTGCTCTTTCTAAAATCCACGACCATCTCCACTGTCTTCTGAGCGTTGAGCTCCAGACTGTTCTGGCTGCACCAGGTCACCTGTAGGTGGACTCATCCCCACCAGAGATGAGCCCAATGAGGGTGGTGTCGTCCGCAAACTTCAGGAGCTTGACAGACTGATGACTGCAGGTGCAGCTGTTGGTGTAGAGGGAGAAGAGCAGAGGGGAAAGAACGCAGCCTTGAGGGGAACCGGTGCTGATGGTCCTGGAGTCAGAGACAAGTTTCCCCATCTTGACGTGCTGCTTCCTGTTCGTCAGGAAGTCTGTGATCCACCTGCAGGTGGAGTCAGGCACGCTCAGCTAGGAGAGCTTGTCCTGCAGCAGGGCCGGGATGATGGTGTTGAAAGCAGAGATGAAGTCCACAAACAGGATCCTGGCGTAGGTTCCTGGGGAGTCCAGGTGCTGGAGGATGTAGTGAAGGACGATGTTTACTGACTCTTCTACAGACCTGTTGGCTCTGCAGGCGAACTGCAGGGGGTCCAGGAGTGGGTCTATGATGGTTTAAGGTGGGACAACACAAGGCGCTCAAAAGACTTCATTACCAAAGAGGTCAGGGCGACGGGTCTGTAGTCATTTAGTCCCCGTGGTCCTTGGTTTTTTGGGGACAGGGATGATGGCAGAGGCTTTGAAGCAGGCTGGCACATGGCATGACTCCAGTGAGCTGTTAAAACTGGTTCAGCTCGTTGGCAAGGCGTGAGTTGTTCATGGAGTGGGGGGATTTAGGTTTGTAGCCAGTGCTCTGTCTGAAGCCTCTCCAGACAGAAGCAGAGTCATTTGTTGAGAACAGGTGTTGTAGGCTCTCTGCGTACAACTGTTTAGCATCTCGCACCGCCTTGCTAAACCTGTACTTTGACTCCTTAAACCTGGCCCGGTCGCCACTCCTACATGCCTCTTCCTTTTCCTACCTCAGCTGTGTGAGGTTAGCTGTGAACCAGAGTTTGTCATTGCTATAACTCAACCTGGTGCTTGTTGGTATACAGGTGTCCTCACAGAAGCTGATGTAGGACGTCACAGCCTCTGTACACTCATCCAGATTGTTGGTAGCCTTCTTGAAAACGTCCCAGTCAGTTCAGTCCAAACACACCTGAAGATCATCTACAGCAGAGGTCACCAATAGGCGGACCGCGGACCCAGCCGCCGTCCTCTCCGGACCGCCGACCTACAGCCCATTTATTATTGAGACTTACTACCTCGTGACGGAGCGTTTCTATTTTAACCCGCGCAGCTTTTCTAGCATTTACTGTACTGGTTTAGAGGACCAGGAAACTCACAGACCAATCGCAAGTGCTCCAATCGTCTCATGTGACGCTGCTCAGCCAATCAAATCTGTGCATACCGATGCTTGCGAGTCGAGTCCGCGAGATTCACCAGAGACGTTTTGGAAACACACCCGAATTGAGGAGACGAAAGATAAAAGAGATTTCACATGACTTTTAATCAAGAATGTACAGATATTTACATGTACATTCCTCCCACGGGCAGTTCAAAACCAGAATATCTCATAGATCTCCAATATGCTAGCTGTAGCTCACGTTTCTCACTGAACAACAGAAAGTAGGAAAGTGGTAGCTCTGTAAGAGGAAATGAAAGAGAAGAGGAGGCATTACAGCTGTTCATTTGTTATGATGTGTTGAGTGTTTATTATAAAATTGGTTAAGACTACACTTCATCACTTCAAGCTACACTTTTTATTACATTTTTTCTAAAAATTAGGCACTTTAGTTTACTTAAATTTAGAATTTATTATTTGAATAGTTATTATTTATTATCCCTCC
>NW_025736788.1:0-4432 GCF_021292245.1 Micropterus dolomieu
CTCCTATTCCCCAAATCCATATTTAAATGTTTTTATATGATGAGCTTTGCACTATGTCACCACTATGGCAGTATCTCGCCCATCAATGACAAAAACATTGTTTTGTGGGTATTCTTAATGATATTTAAGTTTGTCATTTGGAAAACCATTTTACAATTTTGATTACTCATTCTGCACTTGTATTAATTTAGCATCCAATGAAAACAATATGAAGCTGTTGAAGTGTTTGCCGGGCCCCACTGATTACTGTACAAAAACACAACTTTCTTCACTGATTCTGGTGAAACTGGATCAGATTTGATGGATCATATTTGATGGATCATATTTGATGGATCATATTTGATGGAGAAATTATAATAATATAATTATAATATTTACTTTAAATATGGAGAAAATATATTCTAGTTTTCTCTCCGGCTGCTCTGCCTCAACTCTGTGATTCGAAGAGTTTCCTGATGGACAGATAGCTTTACTTGTTGTTGTAAGTTAGTTAACAAGCTAACTAGCTACTGTTATTAGCTCAGTTAGCTGTGCAACTACTGGTAAAATTAGCTTACTCTGCCCGTACTGGGAGATCGGAGCACCGGGGAGTGTTACTGTTTACCATAGACAGTAACGTTAGGGCCCGCGTCCACCAAAGCGTTTTTTACCAGCTGAAAACGCCAGCTGCTGTTCTGAAAACGCCCAGCAGGGAGCGCTAGCGGGCGTTTTTTCGTCCTGCTTTGGTTGCTATTGTAACCGAGCGGTTATAAGTTCGCCTACACGTTTGATGTGACTACCAAAATAACAACATGGAGGTTCCGTTGTCTGAACCAAGACGGGACATCTTTATTATTCTTTTTTTTCGTCTCTTGCACATTGTTGAACCGGAACAGCATCACAACTTCCGTTTCTCCCCCACTTCAAAATAAAAACCTCTACTCCACAAAGTAGCTTACATACCTCCCCCCTTACAAAAAGAAACGTCCTCGTTTCAGCAACACCACTAACAACAACAAACATGATAACAGCAGCAGTCACTTGGTTGCCCAAAACACACCCCAACAGAAAATTTGACATGGCACAGGAAACAATATAATGCATGGCACGCACACAAAAAAAAACACAGTCCCAAAGTATGCCCCACTAATCTCTACCGTATACCAGAGGTGGCTGATACACACTAGCGGATCGACACACCCAAGCGAAATGAACCACACCAGCGAGGGAATGCATTAACCCACATAACCTCAGTACATTTTGGCACTGCAACATGGAACCCCACTAACAGGTGAAAACCATTACTTATAAGTGACAAAGTCCTGGAAACGAACCGGCCGGTTCACCACTCTGCCGGCACGGGAAACAGTTCGCTGTGGTTCACCAGGGTCTCTAACAAAAACAGTCCCAGAACCACCAGTGGCCAGAAGCTCCTCCGCCCCACTCCCCACATCCAGCAGCCCCTCATCCGACAGCGAGGGAACGTGAAGAGGAGCCGGGGGGCTACACGAAGAACTCGGTGGCCTCAGTAGAGTGTAGGGTTTCAGTCTATCATAATGGACCACCTGCTCCTGTCCAGCAGCGGTCAGATGATCTCCAATACGATAGGTGAGTCCCGGCTCGCCCTGAGAGTCCAACACAGCCAGCACCCTGTAGGGGCCCTTCCAGTGGGGAGCAAGTTTCATGCGGTCCTCAGTAGGATTGTGCAGCCAGACCAGGTCCCCCACTGAGTATGGTCGGTGGCGGGCAGCCGCATCATGGTACAGTTTTTGTCTCTCATAGGCGCTGGCACCCCACTGCCGTGCACCACCGAAAGCAGTCTCCAGCCTCCCCGTCAGAGAGGTCACAAAGCCAGCATAAGAAAAAGGTAAGTCCGAACGCCCAACCTGAGAGGGCACCAAAACATCCACGGGGACCCGGGCTTCCCTGCCGTGAGTCAAATAGAAAGGGGTGTAGTTGGTGCAGGCATGGACAGATGTGTTATAGGCGAAAGCCACATGCTTCAGATAATCGTCCCACTCACCCCCACATGCGAGTAGTGACTTGGCAAGCTGGTCAATGAGAGTCCGATTAAAGCGTTCAACCATCCCATCTGATTTGGGATTATATGGTGTGGTGTGTGTCTTTTTAATCCCCAAACGTTGACACAGTCTCTGGACAATCTCCGACTCAAATTGCTGGCCCTGATCACTGTGAACAGCCTCGGGGATGCCATGAACTAACACATAGTCCTCAAACAAACATTGCGCTACCGTTTGGGCCGTCTGATTTTGAAGGGCATAGAGATTCACAAACTTGGTAAAGTAGTCCTCCACCACTAACACATATCTGTTACCCTTTGAAGTCACTGGCAATTCCAAAATGTCAGTTGCCACTCTCTGGAAGGGCCGAGTTACCTGGGACCCCCCCATCGGCGCACGCCGCTTAGGCACAGGGGCCCTGCGGGTTTGGCACGGGACACATTGCTCACACCACCGCCTAATGTCTTTAAACATAGAGGGCCAGAAACAGGTTTGCCTTGCACGTTCCCATACCCTCTCCGCTGAGAAATGTGCCGCCGCTGGGCCTCCATGAAGGTGCTGCAACACCTCCGGCACAAGCAAGGAGGGCACAACCACTTGACACTGAGCATCCCCCGTGAGAGAGGAATTCACAGTCCGGCAGAGCAGTCCATTCACAACAGAAAGGCGAGGATATTCAGTCCATAATTTCCTAAGCCACCGGGAGCTACCTCTCATCCGCCCCCGAGGCGGTCTGGATCCACTGCTCTCAATCCACTCCAATACCCTACCAACGTCTGGATCAGCTTGTTGCAATTCTTTCATGCCGGACCCATCGTGTGACAGCGCATACACAAAAGACAGTTCCTCTGCTTCACCGCGTGTGTCCCCCTGCTGCCCCCCAGTAGCGAGGTCTGAAATCTGGGGACACAGAGCTTGCGGCTGAGACTGCAGCGTGACATTGTGGTGGGCACCAGACTCCCCATCCGAGTCTATGGCATTCACCTGGGTGGCCGCCCCCTTTAGAGTGCCGATAACTGCTCCGGGCTCGGGATCCGGGGGCCGCCGTGACAGAGCATCGGCGTTAGTATGTCGTTGACCATCCCTCAAGGATCCAGCTCCAGTATCCATCTCGCTCTTCTGCCTGTGGGATCCTTGTCAATAGACATGTTGCGGAGCCCCAGCAGAGGCTTATGATCTGTTATAATGGTGAATGCGGCCGACCCAATGTAGTGCCTGAATTGGCGTACAGCCCACACAACAGCCCACAATTCTCTGTCGAATGTGGACCAGCGCTTTTCAGTGTGAGTGAGCGACTGACTCGCATAGACCACCACACGTTCCAATCCATCCCTGTCTTGAGCCAGCACAGCCCCCACTGCATCTGTGGAGGCGTCCGTGTACACCTTAAAGGGGATGCGGAAGTCAGGCATAGTAACCACTGGGGCCGATGAGAGCACCCTTTTCAGGTACTCAAATGCAGCATCACATTCCGCAGTCCATTGGAAATGAGTGTCTTTACACGTCAGGCGGTGCAAGGGGGCAGCCTGCTTGGCAAAGTCCTTGACAAAACGTCTGTAGTAAGAGCAAAGCCCCACAAATGCCCGCACTTCAGTCGGATTCCGCGGTGTGGGCCAGGTCCTGACTTTGTCCGTGTTCCGGGGGTCTGGCTGCAGGCCATGGCGAGAGACAACATGGCCCAGGAAAACCACATGATCCCGAGCCAGATGGCACTTCGTAGGATTCAACCTGAGGCCAGCCACCTGAATCCTGGAGAAGACCTCACGGAGAGTGGAGAGGTGGTCCTCAAATGTGGGGCTGTATATCAGTACATCGTCAAGATACACCATGCACACTTGCCATGGAAGCCCCCGGAGCACCAGCTCCATCATGCGTTGAAACGTCGCAGGTGAGTTAGTGAGGCCCATGGGCATCGAACGCCACTGGTACAGGCCCCTGCCTGTCGTGAATGCCGTTTTCTCCTGGTCTTCTTCCGCGACCTCAACCTGCCAGTAGCCATTGCTGAACCACCGGGAGCCTGCCAACGCATCCAAGGTATCATCCACTCTGGGGTGGTGATGCAGTTCAGGCGGCGGTAATAAATGCAAAATCTCCACTCACCATTTTTCTTTCTTACTAGGACGACAGGTGAGGCCCAGGGACTGCAGCTCTCCTCAATAACCCCATTGGCTAACAAGGCTGCCACCTGGCGGTCCATCTCTTCCCTCTTCTCTGGCGAGGTCCGGTATGCACGCTGACGCAGGGGAGGGTGATCACCCGTTTTAATGTGATGTCTGACGAGTGTGCATTTGCCAGGCACCCCATTTGAAGTGCTAAATATCCCCTTGTATTCCGCCAGCAATGACACTAGTAGCGCCCTCTGTTGCAGACCGGCCGAAGATTCTTCCAGCGACACCAAGGGCACCCCAGTCGGCGGAACAGCCGGGGCAGTC
>NW_025736789.1:0-964 GCF_021292245.1 Micropterus dolomieu
CCTATACCTAACCAAGTGGTCTTGTTGTCTAAACCTAACAAAGTAGTTGTATTGCCTAAACTACACCGAGTGGTCTTGTTGCCTAAACCTAACCGAGTAGTTGTATTACCTAAACCTAACCGAGTGGTTTTGTTGCCTATACCTAACCAAGTGGTCTTGTTGTCTAAACCTAACAAAGTAGTTGTATTGCCTAAACTTAACCGAGTGGTCTCGTTGTCTAAACCTAACCGAGTCGCCTTATTGCCTAAAACTAACCGAGTAGTTGTATTACCTAAACCTAACCCAGTGGTTTTGTTGCTTAAACCTAACTGAAACCTAACCAAGTGGTCTTGTTGCCTAAACCTAACCGAGTAGTTGTATTACCTAAACCTAACCGAGTGGTTTTGTTGCTTAAAACTAACTGAAACCTAACCAAGTGGTTTTGTTGCCTATACCTAACCAAGTGGTCTTGTTGTCTAAACCTAACCGAGTAGTTGTATTACCTAAACCTAACCGAGTGGTTTTGTTGCTTAAACCTAACTGAAACCTAACCAAGTGGTTTTGTTGCCTAAAACTAACTGAGTGGTCTTTTTGCCTAAAGCTAATAAAGTAGCTGTATTGCCTAAAATTAACCGAGTGGTCTCATTGCCTAAACCTAACCGAGTCGCCTTGTTGCCTAAACCTAACCAAGTAGTTGTATTACCTAAACCTAACCCAGTGGTTTTGTTGCCTAAACCCAGGGGCATTTTTAGGATCTTGAAACATTGGGGGCTTAGCCCAGCTCATAAAACTTCATATCTTCACATAATAATTAAATAAAAGAAACAGGCTTATGTCCAAAGTGATGCTCTGTTCAACAACAGGACACTTTTAATATATTTTAAAAATCTCAATCAATGCAGTGATCATCTGACATAGATCTTACAGTGTGTAGTCGTCTTCATTTGCTCTGCAGAGACCAAAGACACTTTTAATGCGTCATTAA
>NW_025736790.1:0-563 GCF_021292245.1 Micropterus dolomieu
CTCTGGTTGTGTTCCTCCTCAGCGTCCATCCAGCAGAGCTGTCGTCCTCCTCACAGCTCAGAGAGACAGATTTCCTGATGAAAAACTGAGAGCTGCTGGGACTCACAGTCAGAGAGGCTGGAGGGGATGAGTTACATTTTTAGCTAAATGACCAGATGTCTCACAGTGAAAGCTTGACACTTGTTTGGGAACGACAGGAAATGCTAAACTAATCAGCACAATGTGGTTACTAACACACTGGGCAACAGTACTTTCCCCCCCATGGCTCGGACATCAACAGCACAGTTGGCTTGAAGTAATTAGCTGGGGGAAACAGACCAGTCTTTTTTATTATTATTTCCAACCAGCCCAAAGAAGTTAGTTATTCAAGCATTTGTTAATCATCAAAAACAATGAAAAAAAACAATGGAACAATGGAAATATCATCAATTTATCATTTATTTCAATTATATTGTAGGACAGATGTCAGGGAGGAATTTATAATGATTGATTGATGAATAAAAGTTTGCAACTGCATTATGAAGAAAGATTCACAAAACATTTTATTTTGTTAAACTGATTCA
>NW_025736791.1:0-8718 GCF_021292245.1 Micropterus dolomieu
GGATTCTGCTTGTGTGCAGGAGAAGCTCGTCTGAATTCAGAGGAAAGGCGTTACAAACCTGTCTGCCCCACATAGTGACATTTGTGACCTATATGTTTTCTATCTTCTGTGAGCTGTCACTGACTCGATTTGAGGGTGACAAACTGAATCCAAACATTGCAGTTGTTTTGTCTTTAGAGTATTTGATTATCCCCCCCATCAATAACCCTCTAGTTTATGGCCTGAATCTGCCTCAAATCAAAGGAGTGATTTTTAGATTTTTTAAGATACGCAAAATGGGTCCTGCTGATAAAATGTAAAAGTCATCATGCACATGAATATTACTTTTTAATCCTCAACCACAACAGTTATATTGATGTTCCACAAGTTGTATATGCATGCTTTAATTCAGCTCAGGCTAAAATATATCTTCGAAAGTCAACTTAGAATTCCATTTGATAGGATGTTAGATTTGTCTTCGTAGTATTATTTGTTTTATAAAGTTATTGTTTTTATCTTGTTTCAATATTTTCCTTTTGTAATTATAATAATACTTAGAATAATCAACAAACAAGACTAACAGTGTACATCCATGGTAGCTGTCCTTTGAGGCTCTACTTTGGCACAGCTGTGCTTTTTCACAATGTCATGCAACATCAGCTAACATGCTCACAATGACAGTGCTAACATGATGACATTTACCATGTTCAAAATCTTACTGGACTCATAAGTTTTATTGTTATGATGACGCTAGATGAAAATTCAGAGGATGACCAAAGTTACAATTTATCCTAACAGGCACATAAATGTGTGGATTAGAGTACAGGGCAGGTCTGGGGCTGTTGTGCTGCTTCAGGACCTGGAAGACTTGCTGTGGTAAATGGAACCATGAATTCTGCTGTCTACCAAAAAATCCTGAAAGAGAATGTCCAGCCATCCTGACCTGAATCCAATTGAGATTGAAGCCTTGATTGCAGTTGTTGCTGCTAAGGTTGGCCCAACCAGTTATTAGGTTTAGGGGGCTTTCACTTTTTCACACAGGGCCATGTAGGTTTGGATTTTTTACCCCCTTAAAAATAAAAATCTTCATATAAAAACTGTATTGTTGTGTTATCTTGGTCTGATATTTCAATTTGTTTGATGATCTGAAACATTACAGTGTGCCAAACATGCAAAGAAATCAGGAAGGGGGCAAACACTTTTTCACACTACTGTAAGTCACAGTATACTGTTAACTACCAACATGTCATGTGTACAGTCAGTCAGAAGGCTAAATTAGTTACAACATTATTTCTTCTAAATTCACATTTTTTCACCTTATTTACGGTCTCTGTTGCACTTGTCACACAAACCGGATGGAAAGTAAACTCCTTTGATTGGCGCCATTAAGCCAATCAGATTACAGCAAAAACGAGGATCAGTGCAGCCCGGTTGCAGATCATAAAGTACTACGCTTCATCTTGCGTTAAAAATTTAAAGCGTTATTTTTATTTTGACAATCCTAATAATTATAATGTCAACATTAATTCATAATGGTGGTTGATCATCTGTTTTTTCACTAACATAGCGGCATATGTCAATATTGTAGGATTAAGTTGGCTTTCTCACGTGCCACTTAAAATGTCTCTGCATGCCCACGCTGGCACGTGTGCCATAGGTTGCCGACCCCTGCTTTATTTGGCGTTGAACTGAGCTTGACAGTTCAGAATTTAAAAAATTCTGAACTGTCTGTAGCCTGCTTGACACACCTCTGAAAGAGCCGTCAGTAACGAATTACATTTACTCACGTTACTGTAATTGAGAAGTACTTGAGTATGTTTTCTTTTAAGTATTGTATTTTGCTACATTTTGAATCACAGCCGTTACTTAGTATAAAAAAAAAAAAAATCATGTTTGCGGGCCGACTGTGAGGCAGCTTGCTGCGGAGAGTCCCCAGTTGCAGAAGCACCAAGGCCGACCTGTGGTGCTGAACCCCGTGGCCGGCGCAGCGCAAATCACTTCATATCTGAAAGGGCCATCTCCTAGGGCGCAAAATGTCAAGGGGCTACATACTGCGCTGCAAGAGGTTTCGACTCAGCGTGAACTCAACTCCGCCCTGCTGATGCGACACCAACGATTTTAATCATGTGCACGTCACGCTGTGTGTCCAGACAGTAACGGAACTGTTAGGCTACAGTTTTGCAATATAAACATCTTGAAACTGAAGCGCAGCCTTGCTTGTTTTGGACTGTGAACTGCACTTTATCGGAGCTGCTGAACTTAACATGTGGATTTGTGGTGAGATGGGCCTATCTGCTGATCTGTCTTCTGATCAGTAGTGTTTTTGGTTGGTTTCGGTTTCTAACAGTCTAAAGGGGATAGGCTATATACCAGCGGATCAATAACGTAGAGGCCTGATTGATAAAAAATATTATGAACTCTCATTAAATTATGACATTAATATAGTGTAATATGGCGATGGACATGTCAGAGAACACTGGGAGATATTCTGAATGTGCAGAAAGTTTGGAACATGAGCAGAAAACCTGCTGAAACACAAGAGCTATTGAAGTACAAGAATTTATAAACTGAATTCAAATTAATTAATTTATCTACAGGAGAAAACATGTTTAAAAGCAATAGCATACAGAATGCCTGAATTCTATCACATTAGAAATATTTTGAATTGTCACATACTGCCTGAATATTGTGTTTTGCTTTATATAGATGGAGATGAACCATAAATTGGTGCAATGCTCAAAATTTACACCATCATGGCCGGCCCACAGTAGCACATGGATCATGCGTAAAACAGGAGCATCGGGATTCGTCCAGGACTGTTGGTGATCGTTCCCTCTGGCTGGATGAAGCCCGACGTTACCTCATTTGTACTGTGTTGTACCTCCAAAATAACTCTTTTCAAGGACAACAGCGGTAATATCCATTTTACACTTTAACTCCAGGAGCTTCTCTATCATCTTCTCACTGAGAGACGCACATGAGCCAAAAACCGAACTGCTCTCTCACAACCTTGTGTCATGCATCTTTTTTCTCCCGCCCCCTAGCCAATCAGTAATCAAGGAACTTGACGTTGCCCTGTGGAGGACTAGTAAGAGGTAGAATCAGGCATGTGATTGGCAAAGGGCAAAAAAGCAGGAAAATATACTGAGACTCCCCCACACCCTGATAAAACTGGCGTCGGCTCTATTATAACATGGATGGTAAAGCAGGATCCATGACAATAACTTATTTGGTGGATGTATTGCAGTGGGAATCAAAGACAAGCGTCTAATCCACTGCACCTTCGCCACCTCTCTATAATAATAATTATTTTGTATAAATTTTTTTTACCAAACTTCATCAGCTAAATGTGCAACATGCAGTATGAAATAATTGATTCTATCATAATATAACTACTAACTTGTAAATTAGTTTAGTAGAAGTTAATAGATTATTTTTAATGAATAAGAGACAGCAGCAAAGGTTGTTGCCTGTTTAAGACCTGGTGGCCTAACTGTTAAAGAAACAATTAATATTTTCTGATCAAACAGCCACAACAGTTTCACGGGATCGCACAAGTTACACGGAAGCCATTGCCATGGTTACCTCGTGCATCCGCTCGTTTGCCTGTCTGTTGATGAGGAGCGGAGAGCGACCCCGCGGATCAAAGCCTTATGAACACGCCTTCACAACCATTCACAAGAAATTGATTTATAACGTGCCAAAACCTTTAACATAAGGACGACTTAAAAAGCAACCATTCATACAGCAAAGTGCTATATGATTGATCAATCGACAACAAAGTCAAAGTAAACATTAGACATAGCCTATAACAAGCAATAATCAAAACATACCCAATTTATCCGATGCTTATTGTCAACTCAGTGTTGGGCAAATTACTCAGAAATAATATAGCTATTACGTAGTTACTTAGCATATAGGCTACTCCTTAAAAAAGTCATATTAGCTACTCTAGCCTACTGATTACTGGGTGATATAACGCAACTCTCTCACGATGAGTCCAAGCATCACTGGCACTAACGGCCGGAGCTTCTTTCTGAGTTTCACATTGCTGTTTTGCTTTATCTGATGCTTCAATTAGCCTAAGTCAATGTAGATTAGTTCGCAGTTTAAAGCTTTTTGCTGGTCACACAAAGTTTGACGAAATTTGAGTGGTGCGTTCAGTAGAGCAACCTTAAGATGATTAGTAACTAATAAGATTACTGTTTTGGAAATAGTAATCTGTCACACTATTCTTTACTGGGAAAAGTAATATTACAGTATTACTGCCCAACATGTTATGTACCGCTGATGCGCGAGAGCGACTGTGGTACACACTGCGCAGGTGTGGAATGGACAGCTGAACGCAAACGACCATCCTTGTTGATACTTGGAAAGGAAGAAAACTTTACACACGTCAGCCTGTAGATGTCCTCAAATCCATTCCATTTCACTCGGCCAGCTCCTGTAGCCCCCCCCCCCCGCTTTTTTTTTTTAAATTACAGATCTGCGTGATTCACGTGGGTCGCGGGGGCAGCAGCTCCAGCAGGGGACCCCAAACTTCTCTTTCCCGAGCCACATTAACCAGCTCTGACTGGGAGACATCAGCCACCCGCCTGAGGAAACCCATTTTGGCCCGGGATCTTGTTCTTTTGGTCATGACCCAGCCTTCATCACCATAGGTGAGGGTAGGAACTAAAATTGACCGGTAGATCGAGAGCTTTGCCTTACAGCTCAGCTCTCTTTTTGTCACAACGGTGCAGTAAAGCGAGTGCCATACCGCCCCCGCTGCTCCGATACTCTGGCCAATCTCCTGCTCCAATCTCCCCTCACTTTTTCACAAGACCCCGAGGTACTTGAACTCCTTCACTTGGGGTAAGGATTCATTCCCTACCTGGAGCTGGCACTCCACCGGTTTCCTGCTGAGAACCATGGCCACAGATTTTGAGGTGCTAATCCTCATCCCAACCGCTTCGCACTCTGCTGCGAACCGATCCAGTGAGAGCTGGACCCCATACTCCCGCAGCACCTCCCACAGTATCTCCTGGGGGACCCGGCCATATGCCTTCTCCAGATCTACAAAGCACATGTAGACTGGATGGGCATACTCCCAAGCCCACTCCAGGATCCTTGTGAGAGTAAAGAGCTGGTCAGTTGTTCCACGACCGGGAAGAAAACCACATTGTTCCTCTTCGATCTGAGGTTCGACTATCAGCTGAACCCCCTGTTCCAGCACCCTGGAGTAGACTGTTATTGGCACACACTCTCTGGTCCCCCTTTTTGAAAAGGGGAACCACCACCCCAGTCTGCCAGTCCTTGGGCGCTGTACCCGACTTCCATGCAATGTTAAAGAGACGTGTCATCCAAGACAGCCCCTCCACACCCAAATCTTTTAGCATTTCTGGGCGGATCTCATCAGTCGCTGGGGCTTTGCCACTGTAGAGTTGTTTGACTACCTCAGTGACTTCCTCCAGGGCAATTGACGAGAAATCCCCATCAGCCTCCAGCTCTGCCTCTACTAGAGAGGGCATGTCAGTCGGATTTAGGAGTTCCTCAAAGTGTTCCTTCCACTGCCCAATTACCTCCCCAGTTGAAGTCAACAGGGTCCCATCCTTACTGTACACAGCTTGGACAGTTCCCCGCTTCCCCCTCCTAAGATGGCGGACAGTTCTCCAGAAGCACTTTGGTGCCGACCAAAAGTCCTTCTCCATGTCTTCTCAGAACTTCTCCCACACCCACTGCTTTGCATCTGCCACAGCAGAGACTGCTGCCCTTCGGGCCTCTCGGTACCTTGCCTCCGGAGTCCTCCGAGACAACAAATCCCGGAAAGCCTCCTTCTTCAGTCGGGCGGCTTCCCTGACCACCAGTGTCCACCACGGTGTTCGAGGGTTACCGCCCCTTGAGGCACCTAAGACCTTGAGACCACAGCTTCCCACTGCGGCTTCAGCAATAGAGGCTTTGAACATTGCCCACTCATGTTCAATGTCCCCAACCTCCACAGGGATGCCAGAAAAGCTCCGCCGGAGGTTTGAGTTGAAGATCGCACAGACAGGGGCCTCCTCCAAACGTTCCCAGTTCACCCGCACTACCCGTTAGGGCTTATCGGGTCTGTCCAGAGTCTTCCCCCACCCCCTCACTCTGGGCCTGGCTCCAGATGGGGCCCCCGGGCTTCCTCTGGGCAGGGTCTCTCCTCCTCTTCCTCGTCGTTTCATCAGGTGTCTTTATGAACCATTCTCAGTCTGGCCCCTCACCTGGAACCACTTTGCCTTTGAAGACCTTACCAGGAGCACTAGGCTCCAGACAACACAGCCTCCAGGCTCACCAGGGCATGCAAACCTCTCCACCACGATAAGGTGATGATCCCCAGAGAGGCGGAAAAATCACATCCCTGAGAATTTAACGGAGAGCATTATAGGATGTGAGATTAAAATAAGCTGGCTAGGTTTTAACTCAAACAAGTGTAAACACTGTGCGTTTGAAACAAACTACTCATCGTACATATAGATACTTTTTAAACACAATTTCACATTATATGATTACACACAAATAACGGTAAAATATCCTAGGGTTAGTGAACACTATAACCCAGGGGGTTACATATGTATAATAAGGCTTATAAATAAGATAGCTACTTTTTACTTTTACTTGAGTAGATTTTTATAACAGTAAACTTTACTTGTACTTAAGAAAAAAATCATCATTGTAACTACTTTTACTTAAGTACAATATTTTAGCACTCTTTCCATCTCTGGTCTTATGGTCTGGTCTTATATTCTTACCCACAATTGCGTGTGGGTCACCAATGGTGCATAATGGAAAGGCAGAGAACCAACCCATGTGTAAAAGGGGACCAGATGGGGGGCCTGCAGCTGTGCAGGTACAGACGAGGTCACAACAGCGTCACATGACAGAACAGTAAGTACTGAGTGAGTCAGCGAGAAGCGGGAGACATCCTGCAGGTAGAAATGGACGAATGACCACGGGGAAGACCAGGAGGCCGCCGTGCAGACAGGGGAAGCCCTTTGGACTGTTTCCTGTAGTGCACAAACAGGCGCTGTGAACGGCGCCAGGCCGAAGTTTTTTTGTTGGGTATGTTAGTGAGGTAATTTGCTCTGTAGCTTCTGTTTAAGGCCCAATACTTTTGTTCTCATTTTGAATGTTTTTCAACATTCAATTGTGTGGAAAGATTCAGTTGGGTGTTTCTCCCATTTTTTTAAATCTAGACCTGTGAGTGGACCCCACATTTCACTCCCATAAAGGGCAATTGTTTCCAGGACCGACGTGAAAATCTTTAGCCAGATTATTTTTATTATTATTTATTGGTTTATCAGTTTTAATATTTATTCTTATTGCATAGAAAGCCCTCCTTGCTTTGTCCCTCAGATCTTTCACAGCCATGTTGAAGTTTCTCATTGTAATCACGTTTAATCCCAGATGTGTGTAAGGTTGTGAGTTCTAGAGTTACGCATTGCATCGCCTTCTCTCCACCTGACACTGAGGCCAAAGAGAAGTACATCCAGACTTTGCTGGCAGCTGGGCTTATCCATCCCTCCTCCCCAACCAGAACTTTTTTTTTGTTCTCCCACAGGTCTAACTCACTTCCAGGACATTTATGGGCATCAACCTTCCCTGTTCATTTTGGATTTGCACCTGGTTATGTTACTGAGTTGAGCCTTTTTGGCCATTCTCATTCTTATAAACTATTACGAAAAGTAATTTCAGATGTTCGTTCAAAATCCAGAATTATTAAATCAGCCTTCCTCAGACTGTCAGACTCTGTCTTTCTCCTTCAGTTCCATGGCTTTCCTTCAGGCTTGTGGTTTGCATGGAAAAGTGTCTGTTTCTGCACACTGTAAATAAACCTATGACAGGTGACCATAATTATTTAAAAGCAATAAATGTGGTTTATTTAATTTTTGTTTTGTTTCAGATGGCACCAACAGTCACGGTCTGTTCAATAAGGGCACAAGGTGTTTGTAAAGAACTAGGATGAATTCCATTTTTGTAAATGAAAATACAAAAAAAAGAAAACAAAGAATGATCTGTACCACAGACAGGTGTCCTTGTGTTTGAGGCTGTTAAAACTCAAAAGATATATAGATAGCAGTATAGCTTTTTATAATGTTCACATTTTAAAAATTTAAACTATTTACAGTCAATTCTTTATAATTATCAACTAACCCTAATTATAAATCCAGAGACATGAATGTATGATATTAAATGAATGGCACATAACATATTCATTCACAATGTAGGTTTGGTTTACATTTGAATTACAATACATATCAAGGTCCAGAAATATACAATATTCTTCACTCTGCATTCATCATAGAACCAATCCTTTAAACTACATACAGAAAAATCCTCCATTAATAAATAACGAAAGAAAAGAAATGTCTGTGCATTTGTTTTCCGTGATAATACATCAGATCGTTTTGGCTGGACAGAACAGCTTCTTCAGGTGTTTAGAAATTTCTCTCATTTTTAGTCCATACATGATTGGATTAAAGAGAGGATGATACATTACTATTTGTAAAGTCATTATTAAACGTACAGTTATTGGAAAGTCAGATTCCAGTCGAACTGTGATGACATCATATGCACACAAACAGGAGAAGTTGATTAAAACTATCAGATGGGGTAAACAGGTCTGTACAGCTTTTTTCCTGACTTCTCTACTACTTCGATAGGTTATTATAAAAATCCTTGTGTACGTAAAAAGTATGAAAAGAACAGGAAGAAGTGCAACATTTAGCAAAA
>NW_025736792.1:0-605 GCF_021292245.1 Micropterus dolomieu
GATTAATTGATAATGACACTAGTTGAGGGTCAATTTTCTGTGTATCTGCTTATCAATTCATTCCCCACAGGATTATAACAAACTATTATGTTGTATGTGGATATGTGGAAATAAAAATATTTTCGGGTCATTTTGAAACTATGGCAGAACAATTATAATCATTCATTAATGGGAAACACTGAATCATTTAATTCCTAGTTCCAGTCCTGTGTTTTAAATTTTTATGGAGGGGCAACCAATTAGTTTACATCTGGATCAGAATTTATCTTTGACAGTATCCCTGGCTGCACCAGAAAACGTGATGATATTCGTGTAACGTAAAGATCTGTTAGCATTGAGTCACTAGTTATTCGTCAGTCATAAAACATTATCACTTCCAGTAAAAGGAACCATCCACATTCAAATCAGTAGATATGGACTAATCTATTTGCTTTATTGCTATATATGGAAAATAGTGACACTTGCTCACATTAGTAGACCTATAGCCCAGTATGTCTCACGACATTACGAGGAAATGTTTCAATTAAAAACCTTACCTTAACCCCCACATTCACAAAAGATTAAACAGCCTTGTCCTACAGTAACCTCACTGATTTCCTTCCTCC
>NW_025736793.1:0-2119 GCF_021292245.1 Micropterus dolomieu
AGGTTAGTATTGTTCTGCAGGTTAGTAGTGCTCTGCGGGTCAGCAGTGGTTTACAGGTCAGCAGTGGTCGGTTCGATCCCTCACTGTGACGCATCCACCAATGTGTCCCAGAGCAAAACACTTAACCCCTCGTTGCTCCAGAGGCATCTGACGTATATACCAATTGTAAGTCGCTTTGGATAAAAGCATCAGCTAAATGAATCGTTATTTGTTGGCAGATCTAGGCACCAAAGCAGAGTCTAAACTAAATTATTTTCATGATATTTATTATATTTGCTATTTTCTGACCCACTTAACTTTCTGCATTCATTGGCTGTAATAAATTAAATAAAAATGCAGATGTTGGTTAAATGTAGGCCAGACTATACATGAGCATATACCCACAGATATACACACAGGAAAATATGATACAATAAAAGTGATCATACATACATCCATCAATACAGCAGCCTAATCGTTACTCCAAATCCTTTATTCTATTCGACATCAGGTTATTAAATTCAGACAGTAGCCACTTTATATACGTACTTTGTTGTTGCCAACATGGTGGGGAAAAAACACAGATGCAGACGCTGGAAACCACAAGTTGACCAACCATCTCTGACGTTTTCTCTTTTTCTTTCAGTGTTTGAGAACTGAACTCATCCTGCGCAGCTCACCGGTAAGTCAGAGACAAAACTGATGTAATAACATCCTAATAAATAGATAAAACTTCTAACTAGACACGTGTTTGTGAGTTTATTAGAAAGGAAGATTATAGGATGTTAAATTGAGTTTTGTTTATTCACATCACATGAGGAAATACTGAGCTGTGTTAGTTAACATTTATAATTTATCTTTTATGAAATTTATAGTGGTGGAAAGTAACGGATCACATTTCTCCAAAGACTGTAGCCTATTTACAGTTTTGAGGTAGTGTACTTGTACTTTACTTGGGTATTTCCACTTGCTGACCCTTTTTACTTCTACTCCACTACAGTTTAGAGGCAAATGTTTAATTACAATTTTACTCCACTACATTTATTTAAGGAAACTTTTTTAAACATGGCTCTGACTTGTAGAAGAGAATTTCTGCTCTGTGGTTTTTATACTTTCACTTCACACTACGTTGTGCAGTCGAGAATATTTCCATGACAATAAATAGAAACAGGTAGAGTAGTATTATGGGTTATTACACAGAAACTACAGCCTTGAATGTTTGAAACATAGGAGAGGATGAATTTCAGCATTATATCATGGTAATTACCAATTTTGACTTCCAAGAAATTATATGGTCTTAATTATTACCCATTTATTAAAAAACTGTGCCTATGTTATTACAGAGCAAAAGTGATACCATTATCTTATTGGATTATAGCTGCTAAAGGAAATTGTATCATTGTTCATTTACTTCTGTATTAATAATGTAAATATGCAAAGTAACTAGTCTCTAAAGTTGTCAAATAGATATTATAAACAAAAAAGTACAAAATGTAGTGAAGTACAAAGTACCACAAAGTGGAAAAATTCATTTAAAGCACCTTTGTGCTGCAGTGCAGTACTTTAGAGAAAGTATGTGGTTACATTCAACCAGTGTTTATTAGAGAGGAAGATAAAGTAAAAGTCTCTACCTGGCTTCTGTTTTTCTTATAAGTTGCAGTTTTTATTTCCTGTAGATTTCATAAAGCTCATAGATGGGTTAGTCGTCTATCTTTTACTTTCTATCTAATTTTCTTTTACCAGCAACATACTGTCTGCTAGTAAACTAGGTCTTCATTTGTGGTTATACGTGTATAAAGGCGAGGAGAAGTGTAATGTTTTCATTAAGGGTTTGTGGTAAATTAACATTTTTAAAATGTTATTTCAGGGTATGGGAGCAGGAGACACAAAGGAACCAACTAAAGGAGTGTTCGAACACATTAAAAACTCTCAGAGATAAATATAAAACAATACAATAATACATAAGCACATTTGAAGTTCAGCTGGGGTGGAGGAAGTCTAAATGAGATAGAAACCATGGAGGAAACACAGAGGTGAGTCACAAACATGTCCAGAAAGTCACACAGGAGGTCGTCTCCTGGCGTCTGCTGCTGCTGCCTCACCTCCTCTGACTCTGACTGTGACTCTAATGAACGCAGCC
>NW_025736794.1:0-637 GCF_021292245.1 Micropterus dolomieu
AAAAAAAAAAAACAGTGAATACAGATATAAAATAAAGATTAAATATGTTTCACTACAATAACAAGAAAACATGAAGCTCACAGAAACAATATTTCATCATTGTTTAACACATCTGTAATAAATGAGTCTAAACTCAAGCCTTACACACTACCTCTTTGTTGGAGCTTTTGACCACATCCCATGGCCTTCTTCAGCAAACTGAACCTCCTCAGTCGTCATCACATGACTCTAGTCCAGCACAGTCTCATGATAACAGGCGGATGTTCTCAGGTGGAGATGGTAACCTCTGTCTCTGTTCTCAGAGGCTCTCTGGTGTCAGAGGTGAATCTCCTTGATTTTTCTCCAGTTGTCGACTCGTAGATGGATTACTGGATGGGTGACGACAATCCTCAAACTTTAAACCAGGACTTCCCAGTGGGACTCCCTTACATGGCGGGACTGTCACAACATCCAGAGCCTTTAAGTTACAAACCATCCAACACCTTCAGATCTCTGCTGGTAGAAGACTGAAGAGGTGTATGGCATCACATGTGACAGAAAGGGAACTGTCTGCCTGTGAACACCAGACCAGAACCACTCACAGCATCGACTGGGAAGAGGTCAAAGGTCACGGAGCAGGTTTCAGTGGACGGCTGGA
>NW_025736795.1:0-997 GCF_021292245.1 Micropterus dolomieu
TGACCTCTGATCTGTATCTACAGCTCTGACCTCTGACCTGTAGCTACATCTCTGACCTCTGATCTGTATCTATAGCACTAATCTCTGATCTGTATCTACAGCTCTGACCTGTATCTACAGCTCTGACCTTTGACCTGTATCTACAGCTCTGACCTTTGACCTGTATCTACAGCTCTGACCTGTATCTATAGCACTAATCTCTGATCTGTATCTACAGCTCTGACCTCTGATCTGTATCTACAGCTCTGACCTCTGACCTGTAGCTACATCTCTGACCTCTGATCTGTATCTATAGCACTAATCTCTGATCTGTATCTACAGCTCTGACCTGTATCTACAGCTCTGACCTTTGACCTGTATCTACAGCTCTGACCTTTGACCTGTATCTACAGCTCTGACCTGTATCTATAGCACTAATCTCTGATCTGTATCTACAGCTCTGACCTCTGATCTGTATCTACAGCTCTGACCTCTGACCTGTAGCTACATCTCTGACCTCTGATCTGTATCTATAGCACTAATCTCTGATCTGTATCTACAGCTCTGACCTGTATCTACAGCTCTGACCTTTGACCTGTATCTACAGCTCTGACCTTTGACCTGTATCTACAGCTCTGACCTGTATCTATAGCACTAATCTCTGATCTGTATCTACAGCTCTGACCTCTGATCTGTATCTACAGCTCTGACCTCTGACCTGTAGCTACATCTCTGACCTCTGATCTGTATCTATAGCACTAATCTCTGATCTGTATCTACAGCTCTGACCTGTATCTACAGCTCTGACCTTTGACCTGTATCTACAGCTCTGACCTTTGACCTGTATCTACAGCTCTGACCTGTATCTATAGCACTAATCTCTGATCTGTATCTACAGCTCTGACCTCTGATCTGTATCTACAGCTCTGACCTCTGACCTGTAGCTACATCTCTGACCTCTGATCTGTATCTATAGCACTAATCTCTGATCTGTATCTACAGCTCTGACCTGTATCTA
>NW_025736796.1:0-4682 GCF_021292245.1 Micropterus dolomieu
TTCTTTTAAAATAAGACTGAAAACTTTTCTTTTTACCATTGCTTTTAATTAAATATTTAAGATTTTTCTTTTTACTGATAACTTACACTGCACTGTAACTTTTACTGTCCTGTTTTCTTTTTCTTTGTTTTTAGCTTTTTACCATTGCTTTTAATTTAATATTTACACGAGTGAAAAGATAATGAGAGTGAGATTGAACAGAGTGAAGGAAGTGGTCTTAAATCTCGCGCCCGAGTGATTTACAGGAACCTCTGTCCACCTGTAAATGCGCAGGTGTGTCCAGAGTATAACTGGATCAAAGCGGCCTGCGGACAGACATGTCCTGGTTTCTCTGCAGTGTCCAAGGGTTTTTGGAGTTTCAATCGACCCAAAGATTGCTATGGACCCGAGTACAGACTAGCTAGAGAGAGTAGATTAAGTGTACTTCTCTGTTTATTCTCTTTTCAAATTCCTCTCCTTGCCACCTCAGCTCTTTGCCTGCAAAAAGATAGTTTTAACCAGTTTTATCCTGTTTTCCTTTTTTTAACTTTTAAAAACAGTATCAAAAATAACAGTGTCTTCCAGCCCCCCAGATGTAGTACCAACAAAGTTAATACTAAAAGTAATGGACTCTGTTTGTCCCTGTTTGCTTTGTGTTTTTAACAGCTGCTCATCTACCAGCTGTGTCCCTGAGTATTTTAAAACCGCATGTTTGAACCCACTATTAAAAACCCAGGTCTGGATCCCTCCCTCCCTCAAAATTCCCTTTTATATCAAATATTTTAGAAAAATAGTCTCCAAACAATTGCTTTCTGTACTGAAAAACAAAACTTGCAGTCTGGTTTCCAGCACTGACACCGTATATTTTATATGCTTCCCCCTGAACACCTTATTCAGAAACATGCTGTCTCTTTTCATGTTTATGCTGATGACTCACAGATGTATCTGCCAGTCAGATCCACAGAGTTCACTTACCGACTGCCTCTGTGATGTTAAAAATTTGATGTCAAATAATTTCCTCCAGCTGAACTCAGATATAACAGAGATCCTGGTCATTGGGTCCCAGCAAATGTCAAAGCAAATACTGCCATCTGCTGGTTCCCTAGTGGATCATATTAGGCCTGTTGAATCAGCACACCACAAAGCTTGTGCAATCATTTTTTTTACCATCTTAGAAATACATCAAAAATATGATCAATGTTAACTTTTAAGGAAACTGTGATCATCTTCCATGACTTTAATACCATCAGGATCGACTCCAGACTGTCCAGAACTCAGCTGCCAGGCTTTTAACACAAAAAAAGAAATATGATCACATCACCCCTGTTTTAGCTTTATAGCACTGGCTCCCAGTATTACTTTTAAAGCTCTTCATGGCCTCTCTCCCTGTTGTATTTCAGACCTTTTAGTCCCATATGAACCAGGAAGTACCTGGAGATTCTTGGGCAGAGGTCTGTTGTCTGAACACCCAGCCGGAGGAAATCAGGGGGGCTGAGTCTGTGAACTCATTTACGTCTCTTCCTAAAACATATTTTTATAGAAGAGCCTTTCCTGATTTTTAATTGATTTTCTTTACTTTTTCTTTTCTTTTAACTGTATTTTAATGTCTTAAGTGTTTTCTTGCTTTTATCGTGTATCTTGTATTCTGTTTTATTGTCTTTCTACTTTTAAAAGCACTTTCTAAAATGTTTTTTGAAAAGTTCTTTATAAATAAATATTATTATTATAATAATAATTATTCATTTTATTGCTTCCTCGCCTCACCGTGTCATCGTCCCTTTCACTTGAGACTCAGTGAGTCACTAGTGAGCTCAGGATGGGGAAAAATTTTACTCTATTGTACCTTGAGCTGTTCACTCAAAGGAAATCTTTTGTAAAATACACTTAAAATACAATAAATTGTCATACACAAATCTGCAGCTTATATAGATAAACGGACAGGATGCGACACAGACTCAAACTGAACTCAGCAGGGGGGCAATTTATTTTCAATTCTTTTGGGATATCCTGTAGTTAGGCTAGTTATTATTGCTACTGCCGTTTCTGTAAGTGAATTACCTGAAGTGAGGCAAACCAACTCTTCCTAAACCGACTCTATTATAAACAAAGTGAACAGCACACATGTAGTTTAACTGCTATCTCACTGACAGGAGAGACGCATTTTATTTCTAGTTTGCTCTACCGTAAGCGTTTACACCACCACCACTAAGAAAGCACCATGTACCATTATCAAAACAATATCATACACATAGGCTACACAGAGATGCCAGACAAAATCTCTCCAGCCTCTTTGCAACCAGAAGCTTTGGCTTTTTTATCCAGTGGTGAGCAAAGTAGCCAAATCTAAATCATTTAGATCCTTTATAAAAAAAATACAAGTACCAGTACCTCACTGTAAAAATACTCTGCAAGTAGGCCTACTGTATTGAAAAAGTTAAGTAAAAGTATGTAACTATAGGCTATAAGCAAGAAAACGTAGAAGTAGCCAATTAAAAATAAAAGTAGCCTACTCAAAGCAGAAAGAAAAATGTCCCCTATGTCTGTTATACTATAATATATATCATTAGATTATTATTCCTCATGTAGTTGGATGAGGTTGAACTATTTTGTTTCAGACTGAAAGCTGGAACCATAAAATGTTTTTACATGAAAAATGACAGTCTGTCAATTAGACTAACTGATGTAGTTCCACTAGCTGGACTTGTATAAACTGTCAAGTAATTTAATATATATCAAAACATCCTATTTTTTAAACTCTTCATTCATTTTGTGTGTAAAAAGCTTCTTTTTAAATTATTTGTAACCAGTAACTAAAGCTGTCAGATAAAGTAAAAAGTACAATATTTCCCTTTGGAGATGTGGTGAAGTAGAAGTAGAAAGTGTCATGCAAAGATAATACTCAAGTTCAGTACAAATACCTTGCGTACTTAAGTACAGTACTACTTTGTTACTGTCTACCACTGGGTTTAGCTTTGGCTACCTGAAACTAAGGAAAGGACTAGAGATGTTTTTCTATATTTTGGCTCTGGACAGAAAGCTATCATCCATCAAGATGATGAAAATGGCCGGCCTTGAGCCACAGTGCTTTAAGTGGGAGCCCCCTACACCCGTCATCAAGGCATAAACATGTGCAACAAACACTTACAACACAAAACACCATTCATAAGATGAAGCACTGCTGTTCAGTGGGCTCGTTTGGGGTCAAATTTCCTTTTAGTTTTGATACATTTGTATTTTTGAAATATAAGTATATAAATAAAGTCTTTTATCAGATCTACCTATTGTTATACTTTCTATTTGTTCGGGTAAAACCTAACTGCTAGTAAAAACTTGGCTGGGGTTCTTAAGGTCCTTTTCAGTAACTTTGCTGTGCTCATTGATCAAAACGCGGTTTTATCACCACATATTTTTGCTGAATCAAAAGGAACGCTATTTCTACTAAGTGTAATAAATTATTAACGACTCCAAATGTTCATAAAACATATAGGCTACTTAGTTTTGTTGATCACCATTGATGTACCCAACAAAGGATAATCTGGCGTTTAAAAGCAAGTTTTTGGAAGTGCATGCAATTCTCCGGGCTGTCTTTATCTTGCTGTATGGAGCCAGCAGACTCGTTTATGGACGTGTGGATGTAGTAGAACTTACAGTCATTTGAGATTCAGAGTTAGAGCTTATTAGGGTTTGGAATCATTTTCTAATGTCCATTTTGGAGCATTCTGAGCTGCTTGCTTTGTTTTGATATGTGCACTGCCCCAGGGAACTCCCGCTAACTCAAAATGCATGTACTAACTTACGTTGGGAGGGGGGAAGCAGGGGGGTTTCCTCACAGAGCCACACTGTGAATTAGCTTTAATATGTTTTCAACTACTAAACTGTTTGTAAATGTATATTTTTATTATTCCTCACTGAAATGTGAATATCACAACTCTAATGGGGGGGGGGGGTGCATTGCCCCCTAATATTTGAAATACTTAGCTAAATGAGGTTGTCTGTGAAGAATAGTTATCCAACGAAGGTTAAAGTCAAGGGCAACTGGACTTGGTTGAAGATACTGGAGCTAAATGAGATGATTAAATCAGGTATTAAAGCAAACCTGACTGCAAACAAATCAATCAATACATAATAATAAACAATAGTATCAATAAAGTCAGTTGTCAAAGTAAATCATTTGTGTTGATCTGAAATATCATTGCACATTTTCCCATTAAAACGAATGTTTATCAAATCTACAACTAAATAAAGCAAATAATTATAAACCCATTCATATCCGTAAAATTATTCTGATGTAACACAGATTTGTTATTAAAACTATTGGTAATTTAGCCTCCTGAATAGTTTTACATTATTTATTTTCCTTATTACATTCTTAAAAACATCATGTTCATCACTTCTTAACATTCACACATTTTCATGGAGCTGATTTCATCATCAGCAAAACAACCTCCCTCTTTGCTATCTGCAGGTATGCATCCTATCCTCCTCGGTACATTCTTAAAACATGTTTTTTTACTACTTTCAATACATTTAAGCATTTCAGGACATTTTCAAAATGATGTAGCTGATTACAAGCAAAAACATTTCAGTATATCTTATACAGAAGTTGAAATGGGGAAGTGCTGCTGCTGTTTGAGTTGTTCAACTCTTGACTCACACTTTTTCTATGAGTTATGACGTCTCTGCATTTGTCAGGGTTGTCAGGG
>NW_025736797.1:0-1524 GCF_021292245.1 Micropterus dolomieu
ATTTCAAACAAACAAAAGGCCAAACGCTGTCCTCTGACCTCTCCACAAAACCAACTTACTTCTTGTTTTTATTTTCTTTCTTTTTGTTTTGTTAAAAGTTATCAGTCCGTTAAGTTACACTAGTTAATTCAAGAACGACCAAGTTCTTTTTAAGCTTTATGCGTCGAGCTAAGCTCACGGAGGTCGGACGCAGCCACGTGTCCCACCAGCAGTAACAAAGGACACCTGAAAGGACAGCCTAATTGCCAGACAGAGGACAGCCAACCCTTGAGGGTTTTTCTTCATTCCAAACACGGGGAACCCCGGAGAATTCCCTAGCAAAAAGCCAGGAATCGGGCAGCTAGCGTGGGACCCGTGCAACAGGCCAAGGCAGGCCGCAAACCCACCGTGATGTCCCATAGTGTTAATAGATTATCTTTTTAACTCTTAAAACTCATAGCTTACTTTCATTAGTTCTCTTCTGCCGTATGAGTCAAATGCTCCCCACAATAGAACCCCTTCTCATTGTTTAGCCATTGTTTATTTCTTTGATGTATGTAACCGCATTTTTATATCACCTTAGTTAGTTAATAAATTCACTGTAATCGAGGAATTGTGTGTGTATTGCCTGTCTCAAAGTCCCTGCCAAGAGAATTTACCCCTTCGATATGAGACTGACTGATTGATTTAAGATAATTGAGCGATAATTAGCTAACTGATCACTAGTGAATAATTTTATAATTATTAAAATGCTACCCAGAGGTCCGGAGTCTCTGGGTTAATTACAACTCCGGTGGTACCCCGAAACAAGAGATTTATGGATTAATATTTTCTGAATATTAAAATTTATAATTGGGTATTAATTCTCATAAATGTATTAGATTACATAGTCATGCTAGAGTAGAAATATTTGTTAAGGTTTTATTTGTTTGTGTTTTTCTATTAAAATGTAATTCACTATCAAGGACCATAATCAACAGATACGATTAAATGATTTATTGACAAACAGAAGATGTATGATGCTTGCAGTAGCTGAATAGACATTCGAAAGTGTTGTGGGGAAGCTACAATAGGGAAATCCGCAGTAGCGCCTGGGCTGATTTATGGAAAGCCGGGAGTGACGTCATTGATGTGTGGTCCTGCTCCTGAAACTCTGCTGGTAGCCCCACTTAAAAATACTTATTTGGGGGTATTGTAAATTTGATAAACTGTTGTCACAGTCTTCACATGAAACAGACTGTGCTTAATTAGAAGCAACTAACTTTAATAAAACAGCAAATGTAACTTTTGAAGACAGCTCATATTAGGCAAGTTTCAACTTTAGATTGCCTAAATCTAATTTGTTTGGCTGGTGTTTGCAACTCATACATAGTAGTTATTTAAAACCAACAAAACAAAATGACAACGCAAGCTGTCTTGCAGAGATGATGATAAACCTTTTCTTTATTGGAACATTACAGAACATAACAGAGTTCATGTGTCTGACTGGAAAATTTCTTTGTATTGGTTGTGTACTGAGGGGTTACAATTAATATTCTCAACAGT
>NW_025736798.1:0-5430 GCF_021292245.1 Micropterus dolomieu
AAGTGTCAATAATAAATTTGTGGCTTACCGTGTCAAAAGCTTTTTGAAAGTCTAAGAATAGGATAAGGTGTTCATCATCTAGAAAGTCTTTGTATTCCATCAGATCCAGAACTAAGCGAATGTTATTGGCTATGTGACGGTCTTTCATGAAACCAGATTGGCATTCATCAATTAAAGTGTGTAATTTAGATTTGAGACGTTTTGCAAAGATAGATGCTAGAATCTTATAGTCATTATTTAGCAATGTAATGGGTCGCCAGTTTTCAATTAATAGAGAGTCTTTGTGAGGTTTTGGAATAAGTGTTATGACGCCTTGCCTCAGAGAGGGAGGGAGTTCCCCTCTGTCCAGAGAATCTTTGAAGACAGCTAGGAGAAATTTACCTAATGACTCAGAGAAACATTTATACATCTCAGAAGTCAAGCCATCACAACCTGGTGACTTATTGTTCTTTAACTGAGTTATTCCCCAATTAATCTCCTCAATAGTTATGTCCTGACAACAGATTTTATTATATTCTTCATCCACACAGTTAGGTGAGTCAAAAAGGTTAAAGATTTCATTTGGATCTTTGAGATTATTATCTTTTGAATAAAGTTGTTCGTAGAAAGCACATATATAGTTTGATATTTCTTTACTGTCCTCACTAATCTTTTCCCCAATATTAAGTTTTCTTATAGTATTGATTTCTTGTCTTCTTTTTTCCATGGTAAAGAAATACCTGCTGTTTTTCTCTCCCTGTTCCATCCAATTCCTACGTGACCTTATAAAAGCTCCTTTTGCTTTGTTCTCATATAAAACGTCTAGTTGATTTTGTAAGTCTAATAAGGCATTGTTATCTTCTTGGCTCAGCTGCTTTTTTTCAGTAAGTATGTTTATATTGTTGATTAGCGTGTATGTTACGTTCTTCTTTTTGTGTGCCATTATCTTGCCATAACCCGAGCAGACGCCTCTAATTTTGTATTTGAGAAGTTCCCATGATGTCCCAAAATGATTTCCTTTTCTTGCGGCCTCCCATTGTTCTGAAATAAGGAGTTCTATTTTCATTTTTAGTTCCTCATGAGATAATAGAGAATTATTTAATTTCCAGTAACCGCTGGAGAATCTCCCTCTTTGTTCCTTGCTGACCTGAACAGATAAAGAGATGGCCTTATGGTCTGTCAGAACAGCAGGAGAGACATTGCATGACTCAACGGAGGGCTCTAACTCAGCCGAGATCAACCAGAGATCTATTCTGGACTGTAGCGAATGGTTTCTGTTGCTCCACGTGTATGTTTTCAACAATGTATTTTTTTCCCTCCATATATCAATGAGATCCAGTCTTCTTGTAAAGTCAATTAGTTTTTTTGAGTTTGGAGCTAGTTTTGGCGGGCACCTGTCTAATTGGTTATCCATAACCATATTAAAGTCACCGCCCAAAATAACCTTAGCTACAGGATATTTAGACATCAGCTCATTTAAAACCGAGTCCAGCTCCTCCAAAAGTTTCGAATTATGAGAGAGTGAGCAGTACCCATAGACGTTGCCTAAAATAAAACATGCATCTTCCAAACAGGTAATAATAATAATCCAGTGACCATTGGTATCCCCAACGGTATTAACAACCTTTCCTTTAAATTTATGAGTGAGAATAGCAACCCCTGCTGAGTGGTTGGATCCATGAGTCAACCAGATGTCCTCTCCCCATTGACTCTTCCATAACTTTTCGTCCTCTTTACATGAGTGAGTCTCTTGGATGAAAATAATATCAGCACCGTAGTCCTTACAAAAAATGAAGATGGCTTTTCTTTTAACAATGTTTCGTAGTCCTCTGGCATTTATAGAAAGTAGTTTCATCAACCTCTAAAGAACAGTTCTCTTTACGAGAGAAAAACAACCTAAGCAATAACAGCTTCTGCCTCTTAAAAGTGGATTTGGAACATTTTAAAGTAATTACAGAGTGCTTGTGTTATTCATAAATGACTGATTGGGTTAATATAAAGTATAATACGTATTTTTATCTATAAATATATGTATATTATTATTAGTTATTATTAATATCTAATAAAACCCTGAGAGAGGATGGAATTCAGCCCTCTGAATAGATATAGCGTTAGCCAACATAGGTATTAGAACAGTTACCTGAACAGATGTTCTTACCCCTTAAAACAGCCACAGAAAGATAGGGCACAGGTTCAGAGTTTACAACCACGTCCTAGTGTAGCTCATTTGGAACCCTCTTAAAGGATCTCCACATCCTCTATGAAGGCTCGGGTTCCTCTGAAAAAAGCTCGCTTTCCTTGTTTCCTCGCTTCTTCGATGCGGGGCCACAGCCTCTCTCGGGTCTTCTTGTCAGCCTGAGTGAGATCCTCGCCAAAGCGGAGCCTCTTCTCCCTCAGGAAAGTGTGGTTTCGTGCATTTTTCCAGATGACGTCCCTCACTGTGCGGAAGGCAAAGAGGATGATCACGGAGCGAGGATGCGTGTTGCCAGCGTCCCTCCTTCCAATTCGGTGTACGACATCAATGGCTTGATTCATATTTTGGTTAGGAGCAATCTGCTGACAAATGTCTATCACCTTTCTTTTTACATTTTCCTCCTTTTCCTCTGGTAGCCCATACAGCCTTAGAGACCATCTCCGCCTGTATCTTTCAGTCTCAGTGAGCCGAATTTCCATGAGTTTTATAGTTTTTTCATTACTATTGTAGAGCTCATAACTTTTTATTGTCATTTTTCAAAGCTTCGATTTCGGCGAAGGCAAAATTCATGGAGGTTTTCAGCTCTTCGATGCCTGACTTGTTGTCTCTTACCATCATTTCCAGGTTATCAGCTCTCTGGTTAACTGCAGCTAGAATGTTAGCCTGAAGATCCTCCAGGGACAAGTCGCTCTTTTCTTTCCTTTTTACTTTGAAGGCAGGGCTGGAAGAGGGGCTACCAACCGGTGTAGCAGCCTCCGAGTCCGTTGAAAAGTCGTCGTCCATTTTCCCGCCGTTGTTTTCTTTTTGGCTAGCAAGGTAGTTGTGGTCCGTTAGCTTCAGCACTAGAGCTCTGTCTTTGCGTTTCTGTTTCCTATTTTGCTTTTGTTCGGACATACTATGGCGAAAGAACGTTTCCGACAGCAATAATGTAGTTCCACCGTCGTTAACAGCAAAGTTGGGAGGACAGAAAACTGTTATTAAGCAAACTGCTCTGTGGATGCGACTGAGCGCTGCTCCGCCATCACCGGAAGTCCCGGGCTGCGTGACTTCCCTCAGCCCTTCTCCCTCTTTTTCGAGTGTTCTGACAGGGTGGACTGTGGGAGCCCCTCTTCCCGTGTGTGTGTGTGTGTGTGTGTGTGTGTGTATATGACAGCTGTGTGCGGACCTTTAACTGAGCCTTGTTGTGTGGTGTTTTATGTATGTGACTTGCTGTCTTTAGGTGGTGGTGCACACCTGTGGGTGGTGGTGTCGGGGCATCCTGGTGGCAGTTGTGCTTTTGTAACCGTTTGCTTTTATCCTTTTTAGCATCTCTGCAGCATTGGCCTTAACATCTTGTTGGTTTATTGTTTGAGCTTGTGTTAATAAAACTGCCCAAAACCTGATCTTTAAATCTTGATGTTTCATAAATCACCTTTCCAGTCAAAATGCATGTCTCTCTGGTAAAGAGATGCTCTGTATAAATAAATCCCATGGGTTGAAATGAGATTATATCATGGATCTGTTCCCAAGCTTGCTTATTTGTTTGTAGCGCTATGCTAACCTTTCTGCTAAGGAGGACAGTACTCCAAAAATGTTGAAGTAGCACAGAAATCATTTATTATATACATGACTAATCTGCCTGAGCTCCTTCTCCTCGTGTGCAATGACCGTCTTATGATGTGAAGACTGTTTGATCTGAACATTCGACATGGGCCTTTTAACTAAATCTCCATCTGTCCACTGCAGAGGCTCTGACCACAGCCTGGAGGAGGAACTAGTATAAATGACTATTGGTATAATATAACCACAACATTATAACAATATTCACAGTAGGTTTTAGTCTTCACTAACCCACTGTGCTTGTAAATCTTTTAAGGGCATATGTGAGTGAAAGAGTTGCACTGCAGAGCCCTGCTTCACTGTACTGTTGTACATAAAAGCCTGCTGTATATGACACGTGTATTAAAAGACACAAGACAGTGCCACAATTAGAAGGTGTGGTTACCATAAATCATGATGTAAATATCTGAAAGTGACAACAGGCCCTTTTGTGGTGCTGGAGGAAGGAGTGGTGTTCTGCTTTGTCCTGCCAGTCCAGCATTTATTTAAACAGAGAGTGACGGTAGGTGATGGGACCAGCCTTGATACTATCATCAGTCCTTAAACCTGCACAGACTCCCATCCTCCAGGTATTGGGGGGAAATCTGGGAAGTCCTGAGATGAGTACCAGGGAGAAAAACTAAATGACTCAACTTCACTTTTATTCTACTTTACACAAGTACAAACCGTACAGAGCACGGCCTTTCCCTGGTGGTTCATCAAACAGAATTAAAGCCAAAAAAGCATTAAAAGATCTGAAAGCCTGAGAGCTAGAGATCATTTTTGACTCTCATTAATGCTCACCAGGTTTCAAACATTAGTAGGCCTACATAACTTATGAGAACTACAGGCTGCATTAAAAATATTTAACTAACATAAGTATTTTACACTGGAGAAAAATGCATAGGAAAATAAAAAGGTTACAACTCCACAGATTTGTTTTGAAAGAGTTTTGTTTTGACACATAACAGTAGATGGTGGAAGCTGAGAGTTTTTAGCAGCTATAGCACCACAGAAAGAGAAGCTGGAAGGCAGGTGAAGTTCTGCACACCCTTCAAACTCAGTGATTAACTTCCTTTGGTAGCAGTGCCAGCTTTCTCTTTGATATAAACACAAGTCAAAAAGTCAAACCCTTATTGCCTGTTGGCGCCACAGAAGGGGGCAGAGTGACCTCTGCTGGTTGAGCTCCCACATAGAAAGAAGGCCTATACACTGACCTAAAGGATTATTAGGAACACCTGCTCAGTTTCTCATTAATGCAATTATCTAATCAACCAATCACATGACTGAATGTCAGAATGGAAAAGAAAGGAGATTTAAGCAATTTTGAGCGCGGCATGGTTGTTGGTGCCAGACGGGCCGGTAGTATTTCACAATCTGCTCAGTTACTGGGATTTTCACGCACAACCATTTCTAGGGTTTACAAAGAATGGTGTGAAAAGGGGAAAAACATCCAGTATGGGGCAGTCCTGTGGGCGAAAATGCCTTGTTGATGCTAGAGGTCAGATGAGAATGGGCCGACTGATTCAAGCTGATAGAAGAGCAACTTTGACTGAAATAACCACTCATTACAACCGAGGCATGCAGCAAAGCATTTGTGAAGCCACAACACGCACAACCTTGAGGCAGATGGGCTACAACAGCAGAAGACCCCACCGGGTACTACTCATCTCCACTAC
>NW_025736799.1:0-1967 GCF_021292245.1 Micropterus dolomieu
TTCTAGCAGTTCTTCTATTAACTCCCCATAACGTGCCATGTGCATTAAAGTCCCCACATACGACCACCCTACTACCATCCAGCCCCACCATTTGTGTTCGCCACCCCAACTCTAATTTCCTACAACTCTCCCTCACTTGTCCATATCTCTACAGTAACATATTCTTGTTCTTTTCCCCCTACACTCATTTCTCTAAATTAAATATCATTCCCAATAAATTTTGCACATCCTCCCCCTACTCCATCCCCCCATCACACCTAACAGAGGCATATCCTACTCTCCTAAAATCTAAATTTGGTCTCAACCATGTTTCCTGTACACAAATGATATCTGGTTTATTGGGGAGATCATCAATATACGTTTTAAATTCCTGTCCATTAGCCAATAAACTTCTAGCATTCCATAGTAGCAAGAGGACCATTATTAATATTATCCAGCCCGTGCTTGCTCCTGGCTTGTTTGACTGCTAAGCTCATTCCTCACCTCCTCCCATGTTAACTCGCTGATGTCTAGGTGATGAGCTGCTGCCTTTACGATTATCTGTATTCTCTCTGTTTTAGATTTAACCTCCATTGTAGCATTTATCACCCCTGCTATGAAAGTGACTAGCTTCTTTACATCCACCATTAATATTCCCTCCTTTGCCTGATCTGGTTCTGTAATGGGTTGTCTTTCACCTCTGTTTCTTTCATCACCAAACTCCAGTACCACATGCTCACTATCCTTCCTCACTCCCTCCCGAGTTACCTGCAACCTTTTAGCCTTTTAGACTTCCTCCTTTTAGATTTGATTTGATTTCCTCCATTGTAACTCCGACTGGCACCCCCCAAATCACTCCCTTACTCCACTTACTTCCTCTTTCAATTTGGCTTGTACTTAATATTATTACTTTGAACCTCCCAATTTCTTTAATCCCTCCAGCCCGCTCTCTCTGTTTTGTTTTTACAACCGATCATTAAATTGCCATCTCTCAACACCTTGGCTACTACAATGTCCCCGACCTGGTTTCTCAAGACAGTTGTCAATTTCACCGGACTCATTGACGAAATTCCCCTCTCCTCACCAAATCTCAGTATGATTTTAAACTCCAGCCCTTCTTGACCTTTCTACTCTTCATTACTCCTGATCCTCTTTGTACTGGTCCCAGCAAAAGTATTTTCTCTTTTGTCCCTCATTTTCCCACCTTCTTGACTTATCTCCATGCTTCCATCATTATCGGCTGTCTTAATCTCCCCACTCTGGCCCATTCTCAACATAGTTGTGCATGCCCGCTGTTTTCTTCAGCTTCTCCATTCTTTTTAGTACCCTATTCCGACCTCCAGCTGCCAACCGATCCTTTCTCCCAGGATCATCTGTCAAATTTTGTTTAAACATTTTAACCATTCATCGCTTCCCCGCTGTTTACTTTCAATCGGTGTCCAAAAACAATCGTCTGCTGCGTAACATCCGGTTCCACCGTCCAACCCTTCCGGTCCTTTAACTGTAATGTCTATTTTAAGTCTATTTGCGCGTATTTTAATAAAATATCTTCCCACAATCAAACCTTAATGGTTAAATACACTAACAATTATACAGCAGAAACGGCCTTTCAGAACGATGGCATGTAATACTTAGTTTGTCCTCTTGGGGGACACTGGTCCCTGAGAGGAGACTGGGATAACTGATTATTTCTTTAAACAATCATTTGCTCAGCAGCTGGGGAAATGTATGATTTAACAGAGGATAACATTTTGGTTATATATCATTTCTAAGTATAAGAAGACAGAAGGAGCTGGAAATAAAGAATTAGTTACAACATCACTTAAAAGAACGTCATGGATCATTGCTGAAAATGAAAAACACTGCAAAATTAACTTATCTGGATTCTTCTTTTCAATAGCAACAACACAGTAATATAACTACTCTAACTGCGTGGAGAGACCTGCTAAGTAACTTACCAAAGATTATTTAATTACATAAGGTAATGC
>NW_025736800.1:0-574 GCF_021292245.1 Micropterus dolomieu
ACCACATGTACAAAACATTATCAGAATGTGTGATTATTATACTGTTACTGCATATTTTTGTTTTGGGACTCTTGTCCTCCAATAACACACTAAGGTGTCTCTATAAATCAAAACACGTGATAATTATAAGGTATAATATAAGCAATAGGCATTTAATGTGATTGTTGTATAAACTATGTGTATGTTGCAGCCAGAGACTAAGGCAGACACTGAGACATACTTTTAATTTCATTTTTATTTCTCCACAAAAACAAAGGAGCATTTGTAATTTCTCTGTTGTCGGCCGGCAAAACTTACTTAAAGACACCACTTGGTGGCAGAAGCTGTGCAGCACATTTACAAACATCAATACTGCAAGTAATAAATGATGAACATTGCAGCCTAGAAACATATTACAGCAGTAGATGTGACATCTAAACATTGCCTGCATATAAAGCAACAAGGATGCAATTGAAAATTGACCTGTTGTGGGATCAAATAAATCACATCTTACTGCTCATCTGTGCGGTAGTTTGTTATATGAAAATATAGGCTACCACTGCAACATGAACAACATGAACAAAGTATATTCTGC
>NW_025736801.1:0-2427 GCF_021292245.1 Micropterus dolomieu
AGCTGATAACATGAGACGAAGCTAAATTCAGGCAGCAAACCGTGGAGATGTTAGAGCTTTAAAACTTTCACACCCAACATGCGGGGTTCGGTTCAAACAGACTGTGGCATGGTTTGGTTCAGGTCATTAACTCTGGTGTATACGCTGTGAATTCAGACTGTTATGGACCCAGAATGCTTCAGAACATGAAGTTAAAAGACTTTTGTCCTGTTTCGTCTGTTTCTGTAAATGATTGATTATGATATCAGCTAAAAGAGGCTAAACATTTGTCAGTATGAGCAACCTCACACAGAGTCACCTGATCTGTTATTAATATAAAATATTGATCCGTGCAGCTTTACGACACTCAGCGTCGGCCGATGGCCGTGCCGTTGACACAACTTGCTGTCTTGTGACGGGAGTCTTGAAGTCGTTGTGGCGTTCGCACTACGTGACTGATGGGTGACAGGGTCACACACTACAGGAGCTGACAGAAGCTCTGTCACTCGACGCTGGACTCCAAACCACGTTTTGTCAAGAAAACACGAGAAACAGGAAATGAGGCGAACCTACACATGAAACAGCTGTTTGTTATTATAAAGACAAAGAATCCTTGTGAAAGGATGGATTAACACCTGCAGGTAGCAGGGATCATCTGAGCTACCCACGACTCCAGATATTTGGAACGCCAGATATCTGGCTGGTGTCTGCGATGTGTCAGAAATGTGTCGGGGAGCCGTTTTGACACATGATGAAGAAACATTTAGAAAATCTGTTACAAGTGTGCTGATCATGCTAATATACCATGCTTGTGCGGATACAAAAAAAAGATTTGCGGTGGTGCTGTCTTGACAAACTCGAGGATGATTTCGCTCCACATGTTTGTGCTGCTTCAAGTGTTTCACTGCACGGAGCCCACAGAGCACTGCTTTGCTGTGTATCTGTCTAAAATACAAACTTTAGATTTTCAGCCGCAGCTTGTTCTTCAGAGAACCTCACAGAGAAAAGTACAATTTAGGAAAACACTACAAATGGATTTCACGTCAGAATCGAGTTTATTGCCAAATAGGTTTTTAATCAAGAAATTCACCTTGGCTTTTTGGTTCATAACAGTAAACACAGTAATAGAAAATAAAAAGCAAGAACTGCAAAAGTAGACAAATAATAAGTACTTATCTGTTTTTAAATAGAAGAGCAGCACAGTTTGTGCAGAAAGTTTGTACAAAGGCTTGTGGGAGTCTAAGCAGGCAAACAAACCCATCAAGGAGCAGGCAAGAATCAGATGTCCAATAAACAGGCAGTCCAACCCGGTCTAGTATTCTGACCATTCAAAGCGCTTTACGCTACACGTCACATTCACCTGTTCAGAGGCTGGCATGCAACTGCTCCTCAGAAAGGAACTAACGTTAATCACGCACCCACAGAACGGCCACCGGGAGCAAATGGGGGTTCAGTATCTTTCCCGAGGACACTTTGACATGCAGACTGGAGATGGACCTGCTGATCTTCTGATTAGAGAGTGACCCTCTTTACCTCCCGCAGCAGTAATGCAGAGGGTTGGGAATGAGAGTATGTGGCCGTTCAGTCAGAACGACCAACACAATACATTCACTTATTTTCTGCAGAATTTCCTCAGAACTTGAAGCTGATTTCTCTCAAATGCTCCTCCAGAAACAGTATATTTAATTTTCTCCAGAAATTCCTCAGAACACAAACCTCTGTAGCCAATTACGAGCTCCTTCCACCAAAAATTCCCTTTACACACACAGTGTCTGCCCAGTGTGTGCAGGCCCAGACATCTGGGTTTGTAGAAGACATTAATTTATTACACATTTCCAGTTAATTAGAATTGTATGTATGTTAATGGGATGTATTTCTTTCCACAATAAGTTTAAGTTTCCACTTTAAGAAAGTTCAGCAGTTAACTCATCTAATTCTGTAATTCTCAAGCGAACAGGCGCATTTTCCTGTCTAACCTTTGTTCCATCTGTAACTAAAGGCCACCTCTTATTCAGTTTCTGTTATCAGTCTTTCTGGGAGCGTGTTGAGAACAGCTGTTTCCAAGGATGGAATAAAAAGCAAACAACATCCTGTTACATCTGGAGCAGAACTCAGAAGTATTTCTCTTAGTTTTAATCGTGCAACCTGATTTAGTAAATCTCTAGTTTGAAATGAACAAGTGGTTAATATGAAGTTAGGAAGAACATAAACCTAGTGATGGATTTACGTTCAGTCGGTGCAACCCAGACCTGAAGCTGAAGAGAATTGAGTTAAACCTAAATGTCCTTAAATGCTTTTCTTATGAAAAGATAAAACCCCTCAGGGGCTCTGGTCTAAAGCATCAAGACAACCAGAAACAGCTGCTTTGCTTTTTCGATTCCTCTGAAATGTGTCTCATGTCACAAACAAGGATTCGAGTTCATCTTCCTCTCCTTCAGCACGTGGTGG
>NW_025736802.1:0-2228 GCF_021292245.1 Micropterus dolomieu
TGTGGTTTTGGTGTTTGCAGGTGTGGATGTGATGTATGACGGTGTTACTTGTGCGTATTTATGCTCATGGGTCTCTGTGTAGTAATATTACGAGAGTATGGTCTAGACCTGCTATGTATAAAAGTGTAATGAGATAACTTGAATTAATTGGCACTAAATAATACTGAATTAAACGCGTTGAGTATTTTGGTATTGTTGAGTCTTTAGTAGCCGATGCTCTGCCCTTTTGATGCGCCATTATGCAAAATCTTTCCCAACCTGCTTACTGATCCCTCGTTATTTTCCCTAAAATCGCATTTGCTGAAGACCATTTTTAAACAATGATTTATCTGAGGCCTCATGTCCCCACCACTCTTCAACACAAAATGAAGCCCCTGTGTTTCAACATGTTATAATGTTGACAGACATGTTTTCTTGTGAAGATCTGTAGCCTTTAGGGGAGAGCGGGGAGATTTGAGCCTGTGGGGAAGTTCAGCCACCCCTTGTTTCTCTGCAACCATAGACAAAATTGGTCATGTGACCAAACATTTTTGAAGAGTCGTCCATTTTACTCACCCTGCAATGGAGAGAGGCTCATGGAATAAGTGAAAAGTACATCTAAAATCAAAATACTGTTCAAAGTGTTTTTTTATGTTGAAAGAGTCCTGATTCTTGTGTCTGAACAATTACAGACAGGTTGCGAAAATCTTCTGCATGTGTTAGTGCTTTAGGAAGTTACAATATGAGGCTGTACTGTTAACATGACTTTACCCTTAAAATGCTGGATGACACAATTTTGGCAGGGATGGGGTAATTTGAGCCAAAAGACGTGGGGGGGGAAGTTGAGCCAGATATTTTACTGTAATTTCAAATTGCATTCTTAAGCATCACGGATATGATGTGACATCATGCATTTTAGACCAGAAACCATCATGCTTCTATGAATGGAAGACAGACAGGCTTCAGCTCCTCTTGTGGCTACAGATCTTCACAAGGTTAAAAAATAGGGAGTCCATTCATCAGGTGGCACGGGACATGATGATGAACAGGATGACTTTAAAGCGATACATTGATATGAAACAACTAGGAGACATGGCTGCGATGTTTCACTATCTAAGTGCAATTGAATGTTGGGACCTGGTGTTTGAGTTTGTACATTTACATTTAGCTGACATTTTTATCCAAAGCGACTTACAATTGCTATACATGTCAGAGGTTGCACGCCTCTGGAGCAACTAGGGGTTAAGTGTCTTGCAATGGTGGATGTCTCTCGGTGGGAATTTAACCCAGGTCTCCCACACCAATCTTATCTATGCGCCATCACCACCGCCATCATTCACAATGATATGACATTATTGTCACCGACCCCATGTGCCTCAACTTATCCTCTTTTATTGGAAAACCATATTTTGAAAACAGTTTATTTTAGATCTACATTGATTATTCCCAGGGATGCAACACATCCTAAAATATATGCACATACTTTAGTTGGAGACATTACTGTCATGTCCTCAGTTTAAAGACACCCTATGTGTTAGTGCCAACAGCTGGTTCAGCTCAAAATAACGGACACACGATGCATGTCATATTTAATTGACGTCGATTTTAAAATGGCTCAGAGGCAAGAACATCTCATTTGTTAAATGCCTGTTGCCTCAACTCCTCCACTTGCATCTTGGGTGGGAGGGATGTGAGGAGGTGAGGAACTGAGAAATGAGAAAGGCCTTATGAATAATGTTGTCCAAAGTCAGCCTGAAATAGAAACAGCTGATCACAGAACACACAATTTCTCACACTGATAAATAAAAACAAAAATCCAAAATGATCTAATGAGATTTTTGTTCTCTAAAGGCTTCAACTACTCGTGTAAATGTGCTGTTATTTAACTGCAGTGGAGTCTTTTCTCTGATGAGCCGATGTTGATATGGAAGTTGTTGATCAGTGGAGTCTGACAGAGGCAGAAGGGTCTCCAAAGTTTCATTGTCACATGTTCCTCCAGCTGACTGACCACAGAAGGAGTGTTTATGTGGTACCCCAAATCCAAAATGTTCCTCTTGACCACTTCAGTACAACTCAGTGAGTCCTGTTTCTGTTTGTCTTCTTCGATCTATATCTACACTTCAGAATGAAGAGCAGATGTCACAAACACTGGTTTGCTGTGTAAAGTACCAACTGTAAAAACATTATAAACTCACTGTGTTTTCATCCATCTGTGTTTTTGTCCCTGAAAAGAAAAGAGAAAGAGTCGA
>NW_025736803.1:0-4900 GCF_021292245.1 Micropterus dolomieu
AGCAGGTGGGCGGGCCTACCTGCTGTCAGCTGATTGGCCAAACTAACCTGTCGGTCTATTTTGCCCTGGTAACTGAATTTTAACCCTTTAAAATCCTTAGATAATCTCTCAAGTTGCATTTCAAAAATAAAATCACTCATTCAGATTTTTATAGGCTTTTCCTATTTTTAAACCTAGATCATTTCATCTGTGTTACACCCTCCCCTTCTGAAGGTATGCACGTCCCTGTGCATATGCAGGGTGACGACTGAGTCACAAGTTTGTTTATAGTGCCTAAGATGGTTGTGGCTGTATGTCTGAGTAATCAAATCCCTGAAGGGAACTTGCAAACGCCTCACTCAGACCTTGGAAGAGGGCATTCGCCACAAACAATAAAGGGCTACCTAATCTTGTGTAGTTTAATCTCTCAGGCTTTCCATGTGTTCTATGAGAGCGATGAAGAGGGGTTTGAGCAACTTGGGGTCCATCACTCTGTGCTTCTACTGGTTTAGGCTGTTCAGTTACAGTGCTTGCCATTTCAGATCCCTCCTCTTCCGGGGATGTTGTTTCTGGCAACACAGGGAATTCCTCATTACTGAGAGACGACGACTCAGGTGGCTGCTGACGTGTTCAGAGGATCATCAACAGGTAAGGTGTCAGATTCAGGTAAATCGTCATGTTCAGGTGGGATATCTCCACAAGGTGAGTTCACAGGTTCAGATAAGTTGACAAGTTCAGGCTCTTGAATCTCTGGCTCCGGAGGTTTAGGTAAGTTCTGTGTGGATTCTTTGTCACTGTCCTCTGCAAGGGATTTAACCACAGATGGTACAGGAGTAGGAAACACATCAGGTGCATTACATTGTGTAGTCTCACAAGGATTGCTCAACTCGTGAGTCTCATGAACAGTGATTAACACATCAGGTTCTTGGGTAGGAAGATGAACAGATATCCAAGCAGGCATATCCTCTGAGACAGAAAACTCCTCCTCCTCACCCTCATTGATGGGACTCTGTCTTGTCCTCCGTCTCATGACTGATGGTTGTTTGGGAGGCTCGTCCGTCAAAGTTGTTGCTGGCAGAAAGCCACAAGCAAGGAGCAGGTCGCGATGTAGAGTACGCACAGGTCCATCTTTGCTTTCAGGCTTAACTGTGTAGACCGGTAAGTCACCAGCTTTCTTGACAACAACGTACTCATCATCCTCCCACTTATTCGCTAGTTTGTGCTTTCTGCGCAACTTGACATTGCGGACAAGAACTCTGTCACCCACCTCCAGGGTTGAATTGATGACCCGTTTATCAAATCGCATTTTATTGCAATCTGCATTCTTCTGTGCATTAGAAGTAGCAATCTTGTAGCTCTCTTCCAAGCGACACCTCAAGTCACTGACATATTGAGAATGTGACTTCTTGTCAGTGTTGATGGGCAACCTAAAGGCTAGATCGATTGGAAGCCTTGGTTGTCTCCCAAACATCAATTCATAGGGGGAGAATCCTGTCACTTCATTTTTTGTACAATTGTACGCATGGACAAGAGGTTTCACAAAGTCTTTCCAGTGCTGTTTTTCATGATGACTTAGTGTACCAAGCATTTGGAGGAGAGTGCGATTGAATCTCTCAACCGGATTTCCTCTCGGATGGTATGGAGTTGTACGCACTTTCTTCGTGCCAGTGAGCTCACAGAGTTCTTTTATGGTCTTTGACTCAAAGTCGGGGCCTTGGTCGCTATGTAGTCGCTCTGGGAAGCCATAATGACCTATGAAATTCTCCCACAGACTCTTTGCTACGGTGCGAGCTCGCTGGTTGGGTGTTGGCACAGCTACAGCGTACTTAGTGAAGTGATCAGTGATGACCAAAATATCTTTTGTGTTGGACCGGTCTGGTTCCAAGGACAAGAAATCCATACACACCAATTCAAGAGGCCTACTTGTCTTTATATTCATCAGTGGTGCGGCTCTCTCAGGTGGGGACTTCCTGCGTACACAACGCTCACAAGTTCCGATCATCTTTTCAATAGCCATATACATCTTTGGCCAATAAAATCTGGCTCTGGCTAGATCTACAGTCCGCTCAACTCCCATGTGGCCCATGTCATCATGGAGGCTTTTTAGTGCTACTGATCTTAGCTCCTCAGGAAGCACTAGCTGAAAGATGATATTGGGCCCATCTTGTCTCCTTCGATAGAGCACTCCATTGTGTAGCTCCAGCCGGTTGAGCTCACGCAACAGCAACGGGAGTTCAGGCAGTTCAACCTTAAGACGGGAAGGTGGAGTTTGACCAGTCTCCATTTGAATGATCACCTCATTGATTGCAGGATCAGATCTCTGCTTTTCTCTTAGCTCATCCTCAGAAAGAGATGGGATGAGAGGAAACCCATCAATTTGCTCTTCCTGAAAGCTGTCTGGGATAGCCATGGAATGATGAGAAAGGGACTCAACTAAAGCTAGCCCGTGGTTTGGGAGTTTATCATTGCTGTCTTCAGCAATTTTGACAGTGTGTCGGTCACAGATAGCTTGGACTACATCAAGAGGAACAGTGTGTGAAGGTTCAACATTGCTCAGGTGATGAAGTGCAAACTGTCGGATTCTCTCACTTTCTTTTCTAGATGTGGGATCATCCTCTGGTGCTCCATGAGAGCGGTGAGACAGTGCGTCGGCATCTAGGTTTTGCTTGCCGGCTCGATACTGGAGTTGGAAAGAGTAAGTGGAAAGTGCTGACAGCCACCTGTAACTCGTTGCATCAAGTTTTGCAGATGTTAAGATGTAAGTCAGCGGATTGCTGTCAGTCACCACTTTGAAGTCCGTACCATATAAGTAGTCAGAGAATTTCTCAGTGACTGCCCATTTGAGGGCCAAGAACTCTAGCTTATGGGTAGGATACTTCATTTCACTTTTCGAAAGTCCTCGGCTTGCAAAAGCTATTGCTCTCATTTGGCCATCCTGGAGCTGATACAACGCGGCTCCCAACCCGATGGTGCTGGCATCCGTATGCAGGATGTAAGGAAGCTGGGGGTTGGCAAAACCCAGGACAGGAGCTGAAGTTAACTTTTGAATTATCAAATCAAATGCTTCCTGACAAAGGGATGTCCACCTCTGACCAAAAGGCTCTTTCGGGTTGTGGTACTCTTGGCTAGCACTCTTTTGAGGCTTTTTGCTTCCCTTTCTAAGTGGTGGATACCCAGAAGTTAGTTCGTTGAGGGGCTTGACGATCTGAGAGTACCCTTGGATAAACCTTCTGTAATATCCAGCAAAGCCTAGAAAGGACCTAAGTTCTTTCAGGTTAGTGGGGACAGGCCAAGACGTTAGGGCCACAATCTTCTCTGGGTCTGTTTCTACACCCTGCTCTGACACTACATGGCCAAGGTATCTTACAGAGGTCTGGAAGAATTTGCATTTTTCTGGAGCCAACTTCAATCCGTATTCCTTTAGTCGCTGCAGTACACGCTTCAGGCGCTGCTCATGTTCTTCCAAGGATGATGAGAAAATGATCAAGTCGTCAATGAACACTAAAACCTCTTTCAGGTTAATTTCCCCCATACACTTCTCCATAAGTCGCTGGAAGGTTGACGGCGCATTTGTGATTCCCTGGGGCATCCTGTTGAATTCCCAGAATCCTAGTGGACAGACAAATGCAGTCTTCTGCTTGTCAGATTCTTCCATTTCAATTTGGTAATACCCCGACTTAAGATCAAGGACGGAGAACCACTTCGACCCTGCTAGGGCTGAAAAAGCCTCCTCTAGATTTGGGAGGGCATATGCGTCCTTGATGGTCTGAAGGTTTAGCTTTCTGAAGTCTATACAAAGACGAACAGAACCATCCTTCTTCCTTACGACAACAATGGGAGAAGCAAATGGGGACTCTGATTCCCGAAGTCCTGACTCCTGAGTCGAGGAGCTCCTGAAGGTGTTTCCTTACTGCCTCCACGTCATGGGGATGTATTGGTCGGGCTCTGTATTTAAAAGGTGTCTCATCGTTGAGCTTGATGTGGTGTTTGACCTTATCTGTGTGCCAAAAATCCAGGTCATGATGGGAAAAGACTTCTGGCATAGAATTCAGCATGTTTATCACACGTTCCTTCCATTCAGTGAGCAATGGAGAGTCTCCAAAATTAAAGCTCAAACTTTCAGACTGAGGGGAATCTTTCTGTGTTTCAGGTGGATTTGATTCTTTCACCGTTTGCTCTTTGTGAAGAACACGCCCTATTGCATTAACATCGGCCAACACCGTTTTAGGAGGTATGACAATGCCATGGTCAGTCTCATTCTTCAACACAACAGGAAACTTACAGAGTTGTTTCATGGGCAGGTTGACTAGGCTGGCCGACACCAATAGGCCACCTGGTAAGGAAGAGGCTGACGGCTGCTCAAGGATGACATGCTTCTCAGAGTGAGCACTGGAGATGTTAACCAAGCCTTCAAGAACGACTGACTGCCGTGCAGGGACAACCTCAGGGCTCTTTCCTTGCAGCTTAGCCCAACCAATGTTACCACCGTTTGAGGTCTTTTGCCGCATTTCAAGGATTTTAAGAACAGCTCGATAGCCATTTGATGAAGGCTGAAAAGTAGAGCATGCAAGATCAGCATAAAGCGCATCAAGAGTGTTGGTGCCAATAAGCACCTGTTCCCGCGCTGCAGAGCGCAGGTGGGGAATGACCAAAGCCAGTGTGTGGATTTCAATTTCAGACCCTACAAAGTCTTTAGGAAAGGTAATGGAAAGATCAATATATCCCAAGTAGGGAACTGATTGGCCGTTAGCACCCTCTACGTCAAGGAGATCATTCAGTGGATGAATAGCCAGCTCTGAAAGATGCTGCTCATAAAAGGACTGGGGGACAGTAGTCACCTGTGACCCGCTATCCAAAATACAGTTAACAGTTTCCCCTGCAATAGTAACTTGAGCTGTAGTTTTTGTTCCGACGAGGCCTC
>NW_025736804.1:0-403 GCF_021292245.1 Micropterus dolomieu
GACCCAAACGCAGCACTCTGAGGGAAGGAGGTTTATTGAGCGGAAAAAGGGGGAGAGGGACTTGAGTGGAGGGAGAGGTGGATGTCGGGGAAACACAGACACGGGGAACCAGGGAGACTGGGGGCCAGGGAGCCGGGGAACACTGGGGCCGAGGAAGCGAGGAGTGGTGGGAGAACAGGGAGGACGCCGTGGGGGAAGTCTGAGGAGGAGAGGGCCGGTGGATGAGCCCAGCCGACTGAACGGAGGACGAGGGTGAGTGTACCTGTGAGGGAAACAGACAGAGAGACAGGGTTAGAGATGACAGAGACAAAGCACGGGGAAAATGAGGAGGGCAAAACTACACACACAGGGTTTTATTTTAGAGTGAGTTCAACATGCAAAAGTATGCATGCAATGATGTTAT
>NW_025736805.1:0-1097 GCF_021292245.1 Micropterus dolomieu
TTTTGGTAATATTTGCAGATTGTTTATCTAATTAAGCAAAGTGAGAGGAGCCTTGATCCTCACCTGACAATATGGTTTATAACGGACTGTGGTGCAGAAACAGTGAGGCTCACATTGTCCTGTTATCTGTCAGTGGTCATACTGGATGCACTAGATGTGATAGTGTTTAGAGTTTGAGATGTTCTTCATTAACATGTATGTTAGTCCAGATGAACCAACCCTCCCAAGATGTAAAATGTATTACAGGCGTATGAGACATCATGCAGCACTTCATTTCTTCATGTGGCTGTTTATTAATGAACAAGTAATAATATTCAAAACATATGGTTTAACTGAATAATTAAGTCAATATTATTTATTTGTCTAAATCCATCTAAAGAAACCTGATTTCTTGACTGGCAACTCTCTCCTATCTCATAGATGGCATATTTTTCCTGTCTCAGGCACCGTATCTGTAGTGACTAAAGCAAAAACAAAGTAGTTGCTGAGAGACTGAGGTAGGGCCTTGTGGTGCTGTTTGTCTGACTCGCTGCACAAATAATTTGCGGATCTCAAAAAATATAATCTATTGCTTTTTATTGACGAATAAATCTTACACACTGAACCTTCAAAGTCCAGGAGTTTATAACTGAAATAAAATGAATCACTTTATCATTGAGGTGAAAAGGTACCACATGCAAATTACACAATATCTCTCATTTAGCTATCAGCTTTTGAATTGAAGTTGAGCTTGTTTAAGGCGTGTGCTAATTAACAATCAAGACAATAAAATTAATACAACTTTCAAATATACATCTTTTAATGCTCGTTTGATTATGAAGTTAGGGCACATCTGTAAAGTGAACAGGATCGTTGTGTATCATAATTATTTGCTATTCTCAACGCCATTAACAATTAAGTGACCAAGGGAAACTGTGTAGAAAACGTTACAGCTCATGACACGAAGTAACATATTGTGGAGCTAGCTTGCTTAGTAGCTTACGGAGACGAGTCTTCATTGTCCACAGAGCTACAATGTTACGTGCCTCTTCTTCAGATGCTCCGGTGTTGAGATGTTACAGTTCACAGCCTTTTTGACTGAGTGAAGAGAAAAATGC
>NW_025736806.1:0-7944 GCF_021292245.1 Micropterus dolomieu
TGATAAGCTTTTTCAGCGGCGCTGGTTAATAATAAACTGCCATTTCAGGGTTGGATCTTTTTGTTTGTGTTTCATTTTGGATATTAACATAACAGCACGGCCGCGCTGCAGGTCTGCGAAGCCGGACCTTGTGTCGTTTAAGTCAGCTGCTAGCTAAAAGGCTAACGGAAGAACGAGGGAGAGAGGCGTTCTCTCCACAGCTGGAAGTGCTGCCATCAGGCCGAACTTAGCCGTGTCGCACTCAGAGGCGCAAAGAAACGGTCTTCCGTTGTAAACGTTGCGCGACCAGCAAAAAGCTTTCAACCGCGAACAATTTTGTATTGAAGCATCTGCTAAGAAACGTGAAACTTGGCCTGTAGAGAGAAACTCCGGCTGCTGACGTTGCTGCCAGTGAAGCCTCCACTCGGCTGGACGGAGCGGAGTTAATCAGTGTGTTGTGTTTTGTAAAAGAACTGAATACTTCTCTTATAAATACATATGCAAAACAGGAACGTGACGGTCGAGACTTGATTTTTTTAAATCTCGGACAGTGGCATTAAAAACGTAATGCTTCGTAAAAATCCTCCTCATTGTTGCTGTTATGAGGATGCAATCAGTTTAAAAAGTCAGGAGGGCTCTGCTTTGTTTTTTATTAGTTTTAAACAGCCTGTCTGATGCAGCATCCTCTGGTCTGAGAGGCTGCAGTGTTTCAGTCCGGCTGCTTGTTGCCTCCTCAGGTTCATTATTGTTCCAGTAAAGTGGATTCATTTCTAAAACGCGCTGCTGAACAGGTTTCCTGTCACTTTAAGGACGGGGTGCGGTGGTGGAAAGTAATTGTAACAGAACGAGTAACGTGACTATTTACTAAGTAAATAACTTTTATAATCTTTATATCAACATGTAAATAATGGTTTAACTATAATGTAGTTATAAGCAGATATACATGTTTATCCACCACAGACATCAGATTAAAAAGACCATCTGTACAGAGTTTACTAGCTTACAGCTGGCTCAATTACCGTCCTTGCTCCCTCCGATATCGCTTGCTGTTGGTTGATAAAGCGCTGAATGGTTAAGGCAGTTTTGACTACTGTTGACCTCCTTTTAAAATTTTAGTTTGAATGTCTTTTTTTAACAGTCTCCTATGTTGCGTTTGTGTTTTTATGTAAAGCACTTTGAATTGCTTTGTTGCTGAAATGTGCTATACAAATAAACTTGCCTTCTATTGTCTTTCAGGGCGTTATGAGTCCTACGCCGGCCTGAGTGCAGCAGAGGATTGTGGGATACTGCACGGCTGTGAGAACAGCAGGTGTATTCGTGTTGCCGAGGGTTACACCTGTGACTGTTACCAAGGATACGAACTGGACATGACCTCCATGACGTGTATAGGTACGCAGAGACTGCCGCTCTGACTTCTCACAGGTAGGATCTCTCTTGGGAAATCACACACCACCTTACCTGAAAATATGAACACGAGTTTTACTTGCATCTAGAGCAAAACCCAGAAGATCCGGTTTAACTTCCCCTATGTGTGACCTCTCGCTTACAGGTCAACAGTGTCCTCACATATTTATATCAACTCCTCTGATTAGGGATGTCACGAGAACCGAGACTTTGGTACAATTTGATACCAAAAGTCTGAAAACATGCTGGTATGGTTTTTTTTGTCCTGGAAATTCGTCTTAAAAACTCCCTCTTTAAATGTTGATATACACGCACAACAACAGATGGTGCTAAACATCGGCAAAGCGCATGTTTCCCTCCTGACTGAATCGTGTCGCCGTCCCGCTGAAACACAGCAAGTTAACCAGGAGCAGTTATGATACCAAGGTAGTTTGTTGTTTTTTTTAACATCTTTTAAATAAAATAACTTTTTCAAAATTGTTTTAAATGAAATGGTCACATTTAAATTACACTGCACGTGCATTTACTTAGTAGTAATTTAAATGTGACCATTTCATTAAAAAAAGATCTCGAAAATGTTATTTAAAAGAAGTCAAAAACAACGTCCTCCCTTGTTTTGTTTTATTCAGTGTGTTTTTATTAGAGTTTGTATTTATAAAAAAAAAAAATGGTATTTATAAAGTATTTTTTCAAAAATGTTTCTTGAAAAAAGGTGGGGGGTCGTCTTATATTCAGACTAATCAGAATCAGAAAGAGCTTTAACACATACGAGGAATTTGTTTTGGGGATAAGGTGCTTTGTGTTACCGTTGTTTTTGTTTGAGACAGCTGACTATGTTACATGTGATGTTTGCCAAGGCTAAACGCTAAAGGCTACTGTGTTTAGGCTTGCGCAATCTAAACATAGCTCGTAGTAGTAGACTGCCGTACTTACCGTTCAGTCTGCCATGATGTCGTTACAGTTGTTGAGCTATATCTGATCATTTTTAAAGGAGAATATGTTGAAGTACATGGGATTTATAAATGTTTGGTTGTTTACTTGGTATCGAATTTAGTATCGAGAATCATGGAATTTCACTGGTAGTGATATCGACTACTAAATTTGTGGTATCATGACATCACTACCTCTAATCTAGGGCTGCAACTAACTAATTATTTTCATTTTCAACTAATCTGCAGATTATTTTCACGATTAATCGTTTAGTCTATGAAATGTCACAAGATGACATTTTCATTTTATAGCTCTAGCATAAATATAGTAACGATATGACCCCATTGTATGTGACAGAAAGATTATGCTAACGTTAACATTTCAAGCTACCAAGCAGTAACTAGTGTTTAATTGTTAAAGTAAATAAATTAAAACTAATATTGGCTGCTTTAATTACAATCCCACTCTTCATTTTATAGCTCGAGCCTAAATGTCAAGAGATCACATTTTTCCAGAGCCCAAAAGTGACGTCTTAAAATTTCTTCTTTAGCCCGACAGTCCAAAACCCAAAGAAGCAAATGTTTCATATTTTTGCTTTAAAAAATGGCTGAAACGATTAATAAATTATCAAAATTAAAATAGTAAATTTGTTTACAGTCACTTTACTAATCTAAAACTAATCGTTGCAACAACAACTTTGTTTTATCTGTTTGCAGATATAAACGAATGTGAGGACGGAGTCAGCGTGGACTTCCCGTGCGTGAACGCTCGCTGCGTGAACACAGACGGCTCGTTCCGCTGCGTCTGCAGGAGAGGATACGTCATGTCCCGCAGACCAAACTACTGTGTGGCTGCGTAGACCGGACCGGTCTGGACTGGGCTCGATTTACACCAGTATAAACTGGTCTAGACAATCTACTAGACTACAATAGATTAGACTAGACTTGGGCTTTACTACAGGGCCATATCTCATAAACTCAATGCCCTTTTTTAACGCCATACTCTCTATGACGGCTGATTTCTGTATTTATATGTCGTGGGGAGAATGTAGGTTGGGGGGGCAGGGTGTCGCAGCGTCACAGATCTTAACAAATGTTTTTGGTTGTAGTGGACATAATTACTGGATTTTCTCTGGAGAAGAAAAATAACTACAGAATGGGAACAGGATTAACGGATAGTATAATAAAGTGACGGTAAACATAATTTACTAGCTCAAAAATTAAATATGAATTTTCCTATTTTTTTGTGTGAGGACTAAGTGTGAATAGTTCTCTATTACTCAAGAGGATTAAACAGTTTTTGACATAATGTTAAATGTACCTTTAGTGATTTATCAGTCATCGTTTGGGAGGACCCATTGTGCTGATAAGTTTGTATTTTGCTTAGAAAGTAGAAGCTAGCAGGCTAGGCTAGATAGCTAGTTAGCCCTTCTTGCTTACGTTAGCACTGACTGTTACCTTTACATGTCTCACACTCAGTGCTGTGTTCATCCAGAAAGGGTAAGATAGCATTAGCCATCCCTCGTTAACGGGTCCAGTTGTGCTGACGATCTATAACCGTGACACGAAGTAGAACGTATGAAGGCTGATACAGCTTACAACGTTGCTAATCCCAACGTCAAAATAAAATTCACACCAGCTGGAAAACACTCACGTAGGAGGCGCTGTCACAAAAAATATTGAAAAATATAAACTTAACTTAACTTCATTTATGTTAAGTTATAGCAACTCAACTAGAGTGGATAAAACAAGCTTTCAACAACTATCTGACCATAAACCCAAAGCCTGCTTTCCTACAACAAGTAACTGAGTAAGTTAACACTAAATCGACATCTTTTTTAAGTTAGTAAATTATTTGTTCAGCCACTTAAGTACAACCTCACTTGGTTTTGGTCCCGATTTATTGTGTTCATTGTCTCAGCAATTCTTTGCTTTAAGATTCCAGAAAAGAAAGGATCAGGAGTTAAGTGTTTACGTTCAATGTGGGGATTAAAACCTCACACAAAGGTCTGTTAAAATGTGCAGTGTAAGTTAAAACAGTACAAAGATAAAATCCACATGATTTCTGCCCAGTCTAAACCAGTCTAGCCCTGTTTAGCCCAGTGTTTAAACCAGGCTAACCTCCAGGCTTGCTCTGATTAGCCTCGTAGTGCAAACCAGGCCGGCCTTCACTGTGCCAAAGTTCATCAACCACAACTCTTGTTTGGACGTTTAATGTATTGAAAAGCCTGGTAGGTTATTTTCAGTGGTAGAAAAGTGCTTTGAGACGTGTGAAGTTGTGCAGTAGAAGAAGAAACAGTAATGTGTGTTTGTTATATTAGGAAACTAAACAGACTTCACCGGGTGACACCTGCAGAGAAACACTCAGCAGATCAGGTGAAAAACAATAACTTAACATTTGAACTTAATAAAAAACAGAGGGAACGACATTAACATCACCTTATACTGTAGATCTTTGTCTAACTGACGCTCAGGTGTGTAAATTGTATTTGTATGATTTTTAGAATGCATTACATTCATAATCTACAGCATAACATATATAAAACACCACGTTCACTATCACCACAAATCACCAATCTGTTTAATAAAGCAAAGATTTAAAGGGTGTCATCTGTAGACGTAAACAAAGAAGAAAACGTCGTCTGACTTTATAAATGTTAATGAATGAATTACATGAAGAGTGGGATTGTAATTAAAGCAGCCAATATTACTTTTAATTGTTTTAAATTAAAAGTAATATTGGCTGCTTTAATTACAATCCCACTCTTCATTTTATAGCTCGAGCCTAAATTTAGCAAACATATCTGACCCCATTGCACGCTACAGAAAGGTTATGCTAACGTTACTATTTTAAGAAACCTAGCAGTAACTAGTGTTGTTCATGTGGAAACTACAGTTTGTTCTGATGTTGCTGAAATAATTTCCAACACACTCCATGTCTATTGGTAATGATCCATCCCCTAGCTAGGAACTAATAGCTAAGGTTGGTGTTCTTACCTGCTGTTAATATGCTGGATTAGCTAATAGCTGGGTTAATTGGAGGAGCATTGTTCTACTTGGAAAAATAATTTGTGCTGCAGCCATTGAAATACAAAGGACATGACTCATAAATCCCAAGTTGATCCATTTAAGTTTGATTACAATTTAGTTACAATTTTATATTCTGGCCTAGTTTGTTTTAGCTTGTTAGCTCAATGGCTAATAAACAGGCAATAAAGTGTTAGCTTGGGCGTGGAAAGTAAAAGAGTTTAAGGAGCTTCGTCTTGCTTAGTTACAGCTATTTAGTTTTTCACTTGACAAATGAAGGTGGTGTAAATCTCCACACTGCCCAGATGTAATTCTGTTGGATAAAATACAAATTATCTTGATTAAATTAATTTAATATTACAAGAGTCAAATTTAAAGATAATTAATATGGAAAATATTAGAAACCCAATCATAGGTAAGAAAATCATATCTAATGGAGCCACCGGTTGCCCTGTTCTGTTTTCCCATTTTAATCTTTTCTTTAAACAATCTGCTCAGTCTGGTGGGCTGGCTCTAAATACTACTATACCCATGAGCCTCTGCAGCCATTGCCAGAGGTGTGAATCAGAGATGTGACGTTAGTGAAGTCAGAACGCTTTATACTGAAATTTGTGAACAAAAGGTGATACCAAAATTCAAAAATAAATTCATTTTTTTATTTACACTGCAGGTTGTTATGTATGCACTCTGACGGACTTACAGATACCATAAAAGTTTTATAATCAACACTGCCTGTGTGAACGATTAATTAAAAACACTTTGATTGATTTTCACTATACCAAAAACAATGAATGTGTGAGATCATTCTGGTGATATTCAAATCCCGTGTTCAGACTCAGACCAGCAGTGAAAGTATACTAAGAAAGCCCGTTCTCATTACCAGGTTCACGTTCTTCAGCATCTGGTACCGACGCACATGGCAGCATTTAGTGTCATAGTTCAACACTAAAAGAAAGCCTAGTATAAATAACACGTAAGTCTGAGTAAGGAGGAGGTTGGGGTGGACGGGTGGCTCCGAAACCGGACTTTCACCGAGGAGCCGGTGTTCGTTTCCCGTGTAAAACAAAAAGTCAACATTGAAGTCACGTAAGTAATGTAGTTATTGTATAACAAAACATGCAATGCAAAGTAAATATAGAAGAAACAAATGTGCATTGACCAAATAAGTAACCCTTTTATTTTTGAATTTTGAATTGTCACCTGAATTTTGTGTTTCTTTATAAAACTAAAGACATTTCCGCCATAAATTAGTGCAGAAAATGTCTCCAGAATGCAGGAAATTAACTGTTTAATGGTCAAAAACAACCCCAGAACCCCCCACTCACATATTTCAGCACTGAAGATTTAATTAAAACAACGTTAAGTGTCTTCTGGTCTTGTTCTTGTGACCCCAATTTCGTGCATCGTCACGCCTCTAATCTGAGAGGTCCCCACCACTTTCCAACACAAAGCAAAGCAACGCCCCGGGGGCTGTCGTGTAAATACTAGTTTAAGTACTGGAAGTATTCACAGCAGCACGTTCACTACTAGTTTTAATAGTAGGAGCAGTTTTAGCAGGCAAAACAGGTTTTTCCACTGAAATCTACCCACAGACAGAAATCTGTGCTTCTACAGTACGTTTCCAAAAATGTAAATAGAAACAAAATGTGAAGGTGTGCAAAACAGTGAAACCCCACATTTAATAGTAAAAAGCACAAACACTCACACTCGCACAAAACTCCATTTCAGCATCAGATGATGAAATGGAGACAATTTTATGTTTTTGGAAGATATGCCAATTTTCAAAAAAAGTTGTGACACTGGCAACAAAAGACTGGAAAAGTTGTGAAATGCTAAAAGAAAACACCAACGTAGACAAACAAAAAGTTTAACTTTCAATGTTTCTCACTAGAAGGCGTTATCAGCATCTGCGAGGTCTAACGAACACGTGGAATTACTTGCTAGCGGTTGTCTTCTTTTTCTTCACTGCCTTTGTTGGCACATTGCTACAATTCCTGGCGAGGCAGCATCAGGTATTTCACAGAGCGCCGAGGAGGACGGATCAACAAGACATCAGAGTTCAAATCTGCTCCCTTCCTGTTTTGACCCAACTAAGAGTCTTCAATTTAAATTTCTACTTGAGTCAAAGTGCAAAAGTACCTGCTTTGAAAAAGTAAAAAATCTTTTTAGTGTGGTTCTGTTTGTCATTTAAAAAAAAAAACAGTTGACAATTAAATTTCTGTCAATCAACAAAGCGTTTCAGCTGTACTCCTATAAACTGTTGTGGAGTTTAAACAAAACTTTACATTTTATAAACTCTTTATGTGTAAAAATCTGCCTTTGTAAAGTAACGATGGTGTTGATATGTTGTTGATGCTTTAATGTAAAAAACCTCTCCGTTGTTTCTGTAAATCAAACACGCTCTCTCTCTCTCTCGTCAAAGCTACAAATAAACTACAATTCATTTCACACATTTCATTAAATAAGTAAATAAAACAAAACAAACAAGTTCTTTAAAACATAACATAAAAATAAATATTACATAAAAATATTAAAAATAAAAGTAAATAAAGAAAACAGTAAAAATAAATAAATAATAAATAAAAATAAAAAATCTGTATCAAAT
>NW_025736807.1:0-520 GCF_021292245.1 Micropterus dolomieu
AGATTTCCTCCTGTTTTCTATTTAGTCCAGAAGATTGTTTTTCTTCCAGCTTTTATTAGACAGGACTTTTATTTCCCTTCAGCTTTAACAGGGATGGACATTATATGAACGTCTGCAGATTTCAAATCAACCAGCTGCTCATTATGTTCAAGTTCTGGATTAAAGTCCACTTTCAGCTGATTCTACTTTACTTCCTGCTTCTACTGCAGTCCATTTATCTGAGCGCTGGAGTTACCAGTTACTTTACAGATACAAAATATCAGCAGCTAATAAATGATGATGTATTATTACAGGTTAAAGCAGCCAGCAGGAGATGAAGTCATTAAAATGAGCTGCACCTTTACCAGCTGCAACATGAACCTGATGAACACATGAACGCAGCAATAATCAGAATCCTACAATAGATTTTATTCTGCAGAATGAGTCCTTTTACTTGCAGCAGAGTATTTGTACACTGTGGTATTAGTACTCTTACTGCAGTAAAAGCTGTGAGTACTTCTTCCATCACTGCTCCCACAGG
>NW_025736808.1:0-9889 GCF_021292245.1 Micropterus dolomieu
AAAATCCCATTTACATGTTTACATGGCCAAGAAATCTGATTTCTCCAGGAGACACTTACCTGGAGAAATCAGGTTAATCTAATCCCCTACCCTGAGTACCAGGTTTCTTCTTAATGTGACGTGTAAGGAATCTGTTTTCACCAGAAAACTGACTGAAAACATACTGATTATTTACTGGTAAAACAAGTATATCTCTACATAAAAACCGTGCCTGTTCTAATCTAATATAATCCAATAAACATCAAGCAAAACATAGAGTACAGCGCTAACAGCCTCCAGAGGGCTTTTATGTTCCTGTCATCTAACTTATCTCCATGTTCTCTCACTTTTGTATTCACTAACATAAAGAAGGAGAAAATGGTAGATGCAGTAAGTGCTTCACTGCTTGCATCACTTGCCTTTCCATCCCAATCGCAGATTTTACATTGACTGAAATTACATATCTGCTAACCTAACTGCCCCCTATTCAGATGGCTTTTGACTTTAATAAATTGCCTCCTGAATTGCAGCTTCATAAATGGCTCTTAAACGGAGATCAGGTGTTGGTCTGATGATGTTTTAATTGTAACTTGCGGAATGTATTAGCCATGACCTACAGGCTTTTGTGGCAGGTTTCATTCAATATGTATGTGCATTCAGACACCTCGGGTTTAGAAAGGTTAATTAACCTCTGGTGGCAGACCTTTTCTTTGTACTTAACTTGGTCTATGTCCTGATAGTGCCATTAACCCACGCCCTAGCCTCTTAACCTCCTCTATCATTACCAACGTAAAACCCATTAAAACTTCCTATTGATTTTTTTTTGCTCACACCTACTACATTTTCTGTACAGCTTTGTAACACTTTTTATATTCCACATACACACCATTAGCATTTTATAAGTGTGTAGCATTGTGGTTGGCACCAGAGGGTTTTGTAAATAGATGGAAAGTAAATCAAATTAGTTATTAAACAATTATGTGTTTTTTTTTTTATTAGTGAAACAAGATATGAATAAAAGATATTAAATGGAATTAAACTTCTGAATTAAGTTGTGTGAAAAATTATACTGGAATATATTTGAACATTTCTGGTTGGAAAAGGTGTGTAGTATGGTAGAACCAGAACTTCATTCCCTCCACAGAGAACTGAGTTACTTTCCTAATTTTTTGTGTTTACATGACCCCTGGAGTCAAAAAACAATCCCGCAGGAATGATCAAAGATTTTTTTAGAGTCAGCTGGTGAGGAACCAATCCTTACACTGCAATTGACGACAGGAAGTACTTTCACAAGACCAGCGCTGATCTGGATGAACACCCCGACATCATAGGTTACTGCCCTGCTATCCTTGTCAGGGGCTACTCTGGGACACAGAACAAAGAACAAAGAAAGTTGTTATGCAATATGAAAAATGAATGTATGCCAAGGGATACACAACAGGAAGAGTATGAAGCTTCGATTCAATATGCTGATTTTGATGTATGAACAATATAACGGAAGGAGGGGGCTTTAATCTTGAGAAGCAGTCAGTGTAACTTACACTGTCCATTTCCAGCTAAACAGAGGCTTATTTTTTGACCTTTTAAACTTTTGACCCTTTTCTCTCTGCTCTGCTTGCCTGCCATTTACTGGGAGAAAACCAGAAGTTCTATGTAAAATCAGACATTGAGCACCCCCAAATAGCCAAAATGGCACAATCCTCGTTTCATAACACCTCTGCGAAGCTTTGATGGTGAGATTGGCAGTCGAATCAGGCTACTCCTGTCCAAGCATAGGCTGGAAGCTAGCAAACTGGAGGCTAGCTGACTGGAGATTAGTAGTCACAGAAATGGGAACAGGCGGGGGCTAGCAGGTTCCATGGGGGCACTGGAGGAATCTAGAATAACCAGCCTGACTTTTGGTTAGCGGTCCACTACACTGGACCAATTTTTTTTTATGTTCTGTCTTAGCCTCCTTTTCGTTGTGTTTTTTTAAAAAAAAACGATATCTTTATTGAATTTTGTTAAAACATTTACAGCCTTGGTACAAAACAACATCTAACAACACTAATCTCACAATCAGCACAGGATGCAGATTTCTCACATATCACTTCCATGCACATCTTGCACACTCACTTATTGTTTACACTTTCCACTAATCAATACATTTCTTCCCAGCCATCAAAAAGTCTATATATGGTTTCCAGATTCAAATAAATTCTTCCTGCCTCCCTTTAGCTATATAAGCTGGTCTTTCCAGTCCAATACAAGCTGCGAGCGCTATTGCCCTCCTGGCTTGAAGCAGTCCGAAATCTAGAGATTTTGTCCAACTCGGTGTAGAAGCAAAGTCCTTAGGATATATACCAAGCATACAAAGTTTAGCATTTAAAGGAATGTTTCTCTTCATAATTTCTGAAAGACACTGGGTTACATTCTTCCAGAATATTTGAATTCTTGAGCATTCACATAAACAGTGAAATAAAGTACCCTTTTCATCAGAGCATTTGGAGCATGTATCTGGAATATTAGAATATATACAATGTAATTTAACTGGGGTCATTTAACGTTCTCAGGAGTTATTTATATTGAAGTCATTTAAACCTTGTATTAATCATCTGTTTTTGTGCCTTTAAACAGGCATTTTCTAAATCTGTCTAATCTATATCTTCTTACATGTCAGTTTTCCATGCATTTAATTTATCCAATGCTGATGAGGGGCAATACTTCATCAATATACAGTAAAACCAAGATATGTGCCTTTCCCACCCAAGTTCTTATTTATGGTTTCTTCCAGTGCTGATAGTGGTGGTACACATACTATGTGAATATACCTTGATGATATGTAGCTTTTCAGCTATATTTAAATATTAAAGAAATGTTTTTTGGGAATTTGATCTCTCTCACGTAACTGATCAAAACAGAGCAAGACTCCGTCTCACAGAGATCCTTAACTTTTTGGACACGTTTCTCAGTCCAGATTCTGAATCCCCCATCTTTAAAACCAGGTTTAAGCTGCTCATTACCCCAAATAGGAGTAAACTGAGATATTAAAGATACCTATATGTTTGTGTGAGGCATACAAAATTGAGATTGTATTCCTAAGAAAGGGATTCCTTGTATGTTTCTTTAGCATCTTGATATCTGATTGATATAAATATAAACTAAAAGGTAAATCTGGAATGGACTTTTGCTCGATGGTTACCCAAGCTGGGGGTGTTGTTAAGGAGAAATAGAACATTGCTGAGGTGAACTGGGTCGCCTAATAATACCATCTGAAATTGGGACGATATAACCCCCCTGTTTCATAAGGCATATATAGTAAGTGAAGGCAAAGTCTGGCTCTCGTTGCTCTCTAAACAAATCCATCCAACCAGCGTACAGGGTCGCAGGGGCTGGAGCCAATCCCAGCATACATCAGGCAAAAGGTGGGGTACACCCTGGACAGGTTCATTGCAGGACCACACATAGACAAACAACCACTCACACCTAAGGACAATTTTGGACACACCAATTAAGGAAGGGAGGAAGCCGGAGCAACCCCACACAGACAACATGCAAACTCCACACAGAAAGGCCGAAGTAACCAGGATTTGAACCCACAATCTTCTTGCTGTGAGGCAACAGTGCCAATCACTGCACCACCACGCCACTTGTTTGCTGAACAAATTGACTAAGTAATTTAGTAAGTTTATCATAAAATGCATTGGACAGGGGCAGTGGAAGCGCCTGAAAAAGATATATACATTTAGGCAAAATAGACATATTTATTTGTCCAATCATTGATATGGGTATAGTAGATCATCGATCAAGTGATTCTTTAACACTGTCCAGTAAGTGATCAGAATTTGCTGGAACTGTCTTGTGATTCTAACACCTAAATAATTAAAACCTTCAATAGTGGGAGTAAATGGGGTATCCACTGTGGGGGTATTTCTTTGTTCCTTATTAAAAAACAGCAACACTGATTTGGAGTCGCCGCTATTTACGTGTGAGTGCAGCATTCTGAAAATGTTCTTTTTGCGTTTATTGCGGGATCTCTTTATGAAAGCGGCTACACTCTCCCCTCTTTCCCACCGGACTCCTATCCCCAACACCCTTACAAATCTGTGCCAATCAAACACAAGTAACATGAAACGAACATAAACAACAACTACTGAACCCCCCTAATCCGTGTGTTACACAATTTTAGAATTGGCTCAGGAAAAGCGAAGTAAAAGTCCAAGCACCAGAAAATACTAGGGAAGGCTGGAATGCCTCATACATGGACAAAGACAGCATGACACAAAGGAAGACACAGCTTAAGACCGATTGCTGCTCGGCCAGCCGTCAGTTTGTGATCACGGGTAAATCTGCGGTCGCCAGTCCTTAAGTGTGAACTACAAAACGATGCATCAAAACGGCTCCCTGACACATTTCTGACACATCGCCGACGTCTGCCAGATATCTAGCAAGCCTTATAGCATCTTTATAATAACAAAAACCGCTGTTTCATGTGTCGGTTCACATCATTTCCCGTTTCACATTTCACGTGTGTTTTCTTGACAAAACGCGGTTTGGAGACCAGCGTCGGGTGACAGAGTCATTGTCAGCTCGTGTAGTGTGTGACCCTCTGTCACCGATCAGTCACGTAGTGTGAACGCCACATCGACTTCAAGACTCCCATCACAAGAGGGCAAGTTGTGTAGTCTGAATAGCACGGCCATCGGCACGAGGCGTTAAATACACAAGTGAGGGAAGGATAACCAGACACAGGTTGAACTAATCAGGGTGGGGCAGACAATAACATATATTAATTGTTTAAATGTAATGCATTATTATTATTATAAAACAGAAAATAACTACATTAAACCCCAAACCACGAAAAAAAATGTTCCTCCTTCTCTGTCTCTCTCTTTGCATGTGTCAGAAACAGAAGAGCACAATTAACAGTGACTGCTATGCTGTTTGCTCGGTTGCCACAGCAATAGCATTGATTAACACTTCAGCAGTCGCCAAATTAATGAAGTAAAAGCTCACATAAACAGCTACTTAGAGCAGCAGTGCATCACTTGTGATTTGCAGGTGTTGAGGCAGGAATGTTATGCTGAGATCAGCCTCCATGTGGGTGGAAGAGCTCCTGTTCACACTGGCAGGCGGCCATTAACTTTCCTAACATTAAATATGGGCATACCTAAAAGCACACATTTGACAGGATTTCAGAGTAAATGTGGCTGTGTGTATATATATTTACTAAGACATGTGTATATGGTTATTAAAATATATTGGCATACGATTTGTAACACAATTTGCACAAAAATGTGCCGCTACTGCACCAAACAGAAGACAGACACAGCTTGAGACTAGCTGGTGAACATAGTGGAGTATGGAGATAAAGATGCATAATGCAGCTTTAAAGGCCCAAAAAGGCTTTATTATGATAATGTATTTAAAGCTTCCAAGCTTCACATTCACAGTGTTTTCAGGTTATGTTTGACCCATTATTACTTGTTAGTTAGACAGGTTTTGTTATATTTACTACCATGAGATTAACAGTACCTCCCAATACAGAATGTTTTCATGTGTTCATCTACTGTATATACGCCGTTCACAGCAGACATGAAGACTTGTCAAAGCAGCACAGGTGTAATTAATAAAATGAAAGACGGCCACATTACATTTAGGTAAACCAGCTGCAGGGATCTGGTATTGTGCAAGCTCACTCCCTGTCATGGCTTACTGGGACTCTGAATTGACAAAATATTGCCGTGAAAAGGGTCTATTGTTGTCTGAAAGGAGTTTTTCACACTTCTTCGTTGCTTACAATTATGTTTTTTACTCTGGCACACATTTCATGTGTTTTGATTGTACAGCTTTTATTTGCATGATGCTTCTGCAAATATATCAAGTTTGTGGCGTTTTTAACTGATTTCACCCTTCAAGGCACACATATTGCCAAGTTTGCGCCTCCTGTCGTTTGCTTTTTTTTCTGTGAATTACCTATATTTGTGACCTTAACTTGTTGCTACTTCTCTTTATAGCAAGTCATACAGACTGTAGCTGCAGGGTGCAATTGTTTATATTTGATGTCAACTTTTTACTGATATTCATTCCAGTATATATGACTAGGACCAGTCTAGTGCTTATATGGGTTTGGTGCATCCGATTCAGGAGTTACCAGGGATTTAAAGGGGTCTTTACTGTTTATACATAACAACAGATGTTTCCAGGTGTTGGGGAGTAGCCTAATCCTGCATATGTGAAAAAAGTTGTATAAAGCCTTCTGTATGCTGGGAATTAAAATGGTTTAAAGGACACCAAATTGTGTGCTGACAATTAACTTTGATCGGAATATAAAGATAATAATACATAGTAAGGTTATCACCCTTAAAAAAGGGAAAATGATAGCCATGATTTAAGGTCTTATAAAACACTAAACTATTAATTTGTAACTAACTATAAATATGAGTACTAAAAATAAATAATCAGTCAATAAAATATCAGTGCAGTATTTGGAGAACAACATAGTAATATTGTGATATTAATTGTGTAATAACCTGATAATAATGAGGTAATGTTGGTTGATGTTTTCACAGTATTAGGCTACTATCAGCATAAATCACATGAAAATTCTTGGAAATCTAAATTGGTAATTCCATATTGTAAGCTGAAATTCATCTTTCTGTGTAAAAACCATAGATCAGGGCTGTAACTGACAATGTGAACCTAACCCCCCCCAAAGCACAACAATCATTTGTTGTGATTAGTTGCACTGATGGGACATTCCTATCATATTCAGCATTTGATGGAGATTATGTGACTATTTCTGCATGAAGATAATTGTAGTGCAACTAAAACATCTTTAAGGTTTTAAAACTTAAAGACCTCAATTTAAATAAAAGTGAGTTTTCATGTGTTTTCACAGCATTTCAGTGGCTATGTTGAAATATAGCTTGCGGTTAAATACTAATGAGAAAGATTTTTCAAACGTTAGAATACACATTAAAAAATTTACAGTCAGTATGAACCTACAGTAGATACCTTTTCAACAGCAAATCACTACAATCGTTATTACTGGTTCGAACTATGACTTTACAATCATAGGTCCATGAGTAAGCTGTCTGTCTGTTATTTTCATTTTCAGTTGTTGCTACCTGCATTTTGTCTCCATTAGGTTACAGTTGAATAAATATATTTCAACACAGGATTCCAGCACTTCCCATTAAGGCAATTCAAGTCTGGTAAATTGAATTATTTAAACGCTAAATAAAATATAATAGTGTTATCTTATTGACTCCTTTCTCCACTCCTGTTTATTAAGATACATATCATTGTCCTTGTTGGCACACATTCATATTTCTAGATGCACTGGAGGCTGTGCTCTTTAAGTACTCATTACCAGTGAACCATAGTATCAGAGCTCAATTGATGATGGCTTTTTTCATTCCCCATGAACATATTTAACTCAGAGTGAAGATACTCAGAGTTGATTGAACAAACTCAGATCAGCTATTCTGGAACCAAAAACTCTGAGTTTCCCATCACAGGGTTAGTCAACTCAGAGTTCACTGGCATGCAGCACCAGGATACTTCCTCCAACTCCCAAATAAAACAAACTTCAACAACTGCCTTTTTTTCACCTATGTAACTTTGCAAAAATAAAGCACAACATGAATGCATTGTTACTTGTGCTCGTCAATGTCACTTTTCGTCCTGGATGGGGCGGGACATAAAAATTAGAGACCAATGTAGAGCACTTTTCTTGCACAGGGATTTAATAAATGAAAACAACCCACAAACATGAAACTGCTGTAACTGGTATTAAAGAGGTGGTATATGCTCATTTTTCAAAATCTTATTTAGGGGTTGTACCAGAACAGGTTTACATGGTTTAATTTTCAAAAAACACCATATTTTTTGTCGTACTGCACAATGCAGCTCCTCTTTTCACCCTGTGTTGAAGGCTTCGTTTTAGCTGTGGAGTGATACATCTTGTCTCTAAATGATCTTTGTTGGGAGTTGCACATGCGCAGTACTAGTTAAGGACTACTAGCCAATCAGAAGCAGAGAAGGGCGGGTCAGCAAGAAGCTGGTAAACATCTTTGATTCAGCTGTACATGTTGCCGACCAGCTTGGCAACATGGACTGGAGCAAGAGTTTCAGAGTGGTGAGTTATTAATCTGTAACAAAAGTATTTTTTATCCATGAAGTTTTAACTGAGCTCTGTCTCTACATCACAGGAACAACTTCATGTCCACTGACTGCCTGGAGGGTAGCTAGTGTTTGGAAGGGAGAGGAGAGCTGTGTGCTGCAGCTCAGTGTTTTTCCACCAGTGTTTTTGAGGGCGTGTCGGAGTAGCCGCTTGGTGCATTTTCAATCAGGGAAGCGGCTGGCCTACAAACAAGCTGTTTTCAAGCAGCTCAGAGCAGAGTTTTTTTGTGGGAGATGGAAACTCCCTTTGGACTTTTTAACTTTGCAAACCTATTACATGCACAAAAAGTTATATACATTTAGCTGACACTTTTATCGACTTACAACTAGGGTTAAGTGTCTTGCTCAGGGACGCATTGGTGTCTCACAGTGGATTTGAATCCAGGTCTCTCACACCAAAGTCATGTGTCTTATCCAATGCACCACCAATCACCACCCCAACTCAGTAAAGGAGAGGGAAAGAGCCAAAAAGCATAATACCACCTCTTTAATATTATACTAGTGGTAAGCTTTGCTACACTATCAGTGTTAAAGAAGTTACTTTTGCAAGATGTTTTTACACCATCATTTAATCGTACTGCTGAGCAAAGTAAGTTAGCAAAAATGTCTATTTTGAAAAAGATTTTTTCTTATTTATTATATTTGGTAAAATGTAAGGTTTTTTCAAAAACACTATTGTACATTTTTTTGTATCTCTTCTTATGTTTGTTTAACTTTGTCTGTTGAGTTAAGAAATACACATTTCAAAATTTGAGTATTTTATGCATTTTCCTTGATAATCAAGCAAGTAGACTCATCATACCATTTGTTATCATTATATCTCAATCGCAAATTGCAGTAATGTCCACAACACAGAATTTCCCTTCGGGGATCAATAAAGTATTTCTGAATTCTGATTCTGAATAATCGCAATATGACTTTTTCTCCAAATCGTGCAGTCCTTCTTACTACCCCACCAGAGCACTGCTCTCCCACATAATGGATGAATGGATGGATGATTACTATTAATATTAATGTTATTTCCACTACCATTACCTTTACTATTACTTCACATCTCTATGTGGAACTTGCATTGTGCTCACTCTGTTTCTCTCTCTCAATTCAAATGGTAAAGTCAAATGACCACTCACCCAGAGCCTTTGAGGTTCTGCCTGCTCAGTTTTCCATGCCACTATCACCTATCACAAGTGCTTGCTCATGGTGGGAACTGTTGGGTCACTGAAAATAATATTATAATGAGTAAAGTCTAGACCTGCTCTATATGAAAGTACTGAGATAACTTTTGTTGTTTATGGTGCTTCAGAAATTCAAATGCATTACTGCAACCTTATGGGCTGTGCCAGATATACAGTGGGTACGGAAAGTATTCAGACCCCTTTAAATTTTTCACTTTGTTTCATTGCAGCCATTTTCCAAAAATCAAAAAAGTTCATTTTATTTCTCAGTAACGTACACTCAGCACCCCATCTTGACAGAAAAAAACAGAAATGTAGAAATTTTTGCAAATTTATTAAAAAAGAAAAACTGAAATATCACATGGTCATAAGTATTCAGACCCTTTGCTCAGTATTTAGTAGAAGCACCCTTTTGATCTAATACAGCCATGAGTCGTTTTGGGAAAGATGCAACAAGTTTTTCACATCTGGATTTGGGTATCCTCTGCCATTCCTCCTTGCAGATCCTCTCCAGTTCTGTCAGGTTGGATGGTAAACGTTGGTGGACAGCCATTTTCAGGTCTCTCCAG
>NW_025736809.1:0-3382 GCF_021292245.1 Micropterus dolomieu
GTTTCACTCTTATTTGAAAGATAGAACCTTTTCTGTTAGCTTTGGTAACATTTCCTCTTCTTCAGCAGCAATTAAGTGTGGAGTACCTCAAGGTTCAATCCTGGGGCCAGTCTTATTTTCTTTGTATATGCTCCCCTTGGGCTCCATTCTCTGCAAACATAATATATTTTACCATTGCTATGCTGATGATACACAGCTGTACTTACCTCTGAAGCCAGGCAATTCAAAGTCCTTACAGTCTATTTACAGCTGTCTAAATGAAATTAAGCGTTGGATGGCAACCGACTTTCTCCAACTAAATGAAAACAAGACTGAAGTGATTTTATTTGGTTCTCCTAACTCAACTGAGGAATTATCAAAAAATTTGGGCCCCATGTCCATTAATGTACAACCCTTCGCTAGGAACTTAGGGGTTATCTTTGTCTCAGCATTAAAATTCGACAAAAATATAAACTCTGTTGTTAAAGGTAGCTTTTTTCATTTAAGGACCATAGCAAAACTTAAATCCATTCTCTCTGTTAAGGACCTTGAAACTGTCTTGCATGCTCTTATTTCCTCTCGATTGATTACTGTAATTCCTTGTACTCTGGCATCTGTTACTCATCTTTATCACACTTGCAGCTTGTTCAAAATGCAGCTGCTAGATTGCTAACTGGTACAAGGAAGAGGGACCATATAACCCCAGTATTGGCTGCTCTTCACTGGTTACCAGTCAAATTTAGAATCGATTTTAAGGTACTGCTAATTGTTTTTAAGGCATTACATGGACTGGCTCCATCTTATATTTCAGAACTCCTAATGTTTCATCACTCCTACAGATCCCTCAGATCATCAAATCATTCCCTCTTAGCCATCCCACAGTCTCGTATGAAAACAAAGGGTGACCGTGCCTTTTCAGTGGTGGCCCCGAGACTGTGGAATAATCTACCCCTGATTATTAGATCATCCCACCAGCCACACTTTTAAGTCTCGACTTAAAACACATTTTTATTCTTTGGCTTTTGAGTCTGTTTAGGGGCACCTGTGCTTGTGTTTTTATTTATCTATTTTGTATCTAACTGCGTTGTTTTGCTGTATGCCATTAATTGTGTGTTTTATTTTCTCTGGTTTTATCCATTTATATATGTTTTATGTATGTATGGGTTTTTTTTTATTACGTCTTTTTCTGTATAACTTGTCCAGCACTTTGGTCAACTCTGGTTGTTTTTAAATGTGCTTTATAAATAAACTTGACATGACTTGACTTGAATACCTTTGTCTGTGGTCCGCTGGCAGAACACCGGCTGCTTTCTGATTAGATACAGTCGTGCTGATGCCGAGGCGACATAAGTTTCGTTTTGTTTTACGGTGGACGGACGGTAACATTACAGAGTTGATGTTTTCTTTAGCTTGAAATAATCACATAATAATGACGCCGTGTTCACAGCGTAAGCGTGATGTGCGACAGTAATAAATGTCCGTGTGAAACACTGTGCTGTACAGTTATATGGATTAAACGAAGAATCGATGCATTTTATCATTCGATTTAATCGATGAATCGTTTCAGCCCTAGTTCAGGGTCTGCTGACTCAACTGTGAACTGTGTTCAGTTTCAAAACATCAACAGTAAACTGGGAGGAACATTTTGGATTTGGAGTCAGCTGGAGGAACATGTGACAGTTTGGGGTAGCCTCCTTTTGGTTTAATATACTTATTATTATATTTTCTTTGACTTTAATTATTCAGTTAATTTCCTTCAGCATGTCCTTTACCACAAAAACACTTCCTCTCTCAGTGGCAGAAACAGGTAACAGTAACTGTGAAAGTCATTTGGTTTAATGTTTATTATTTGTTGTTGGCAAACCTCCTGCCACCAGGGGTAGCCATGGCGCTGTCACTTTGGCTGCACCAGAGTTGATTTAATCAACTCTGACAGCAGCAAACAGTTTTTTGACTGTGCAAATGTGGTACGAGGAATGAAAGTGGAATTATTGTATTGTGTTTGGTATTTACACTTTTCCTGCATCAGTTGTGAAAATCATTATTTTCTGCAGCCAGTTCAGAACACAGCAGCTGGATTTCAGCTTCATTTAACAGGAACGAGCATTTAACTCTAGTAACAGTCTCCTCTTTATTATATCTGATAACAATATAAACTGCAAATAAAGAAATGTTCACCACTTTAGTCTACATTGTGTTTGTGATTCCTTCATGTACTAACGGTGTCATAATGGAAAGTGAATATTCTTTACTATGAATGTTCTGCCTCTACTAGTAGAACCACCTCCCTCCTCTTGTCCCCTTCTAGTAGTAAACCTTCCCTCTGGAGGACCTCTAACCTTCCAGTGTCATGTTACGTCAGACAGGGAGCAGATAAAGCAAGGATTCAGACAGAGTGATAATTATACAGTGACAACTGGGGGTCAACTTTTTTTCCAGGTCGTAAAGGAAACAGCAGGTGTTTGCCTCAGTGAACTGAGCTCTTATCCTGCATTCAGACCAAACATATTTAAAAAAGCAAATTTAATCTTTTCAACGCTTTAACGCGAATAAACACAACTCACCATTACTACAGCGGTATGAAACCAAAGTAAACATTTTGTTGGGATTTAATTGCAATAAACTAAACTAAATAAATCAAATGTTTGATTTGTTAAACATATGAATTCATGCTTTGTCAGGTCTGACAGCAAGTCAGCAGGACAACAACTTCTAAAAGATTTGTTTTCTGAATGGAGTTTGGATCGATCAGGGCTATGCTACGCTAACTTGTTCACAGTAGTACAAGTACAACGATAGTTGGAATAAAGTTACAGACAAATATTTTCTGAACTCACCAGGTAGTTCAACTTCCTCACTTTCTTTTCTCCAAGTAAAGTTCAGTTTTGTCCGTCCTTTATATATACACAGGTGAAACTCGAAAAATTAGCATATCGTGCAAAAGTTCATTTATTTCAGTAATACAACTTAAAAGGTGAAACTAATATATTATATAGACTCATTACATGCAAAGTGAGATATTTCAAGCCTTTATTTGATATAATTTTGATTGATTATTATTAAAAAAAGAACTGGTCTGTTTCTCAGTGGTCCAAAGTCCTCTTTTCTGATGAGAGCAAATTTTTCATCTCATTTGGAAATCAAGGTCCCAGAGTCTGGAGGAAGAATGGAGAGGCACACAATCCAAGATGCTTGAAGTCCAGCGTGAAGTTTCCACAGTCTGTGTTGGTTTGGGGACCCACGTCATCTGCTGCTGTTGGTCCACTGTGCTTTATTAAGTCCAGAGTCAGCGCAGCCGTCTACCAGGACATTTTAGAGCACTTTATGCTTCCTTCAGCAGACGAGCTTTATGGAGATGCTGACTTCATTTTCCAGCAGGACTTGGCACCTGCACACACTGCCA
>NW_025736810.1:0-2814 GCF_021292245.1 Micropterus dolomieu
TTTCACCTGTTTAACCCAAAAATCTATTGATCGACTCCAGACTGTCCAGAACTCAGCTGCCAGGCTTTTAACCAGAACAAAGAAATATGACCACATTACTCCTATTTTAGCTTCATTACACTGGCTCCCAGTATGTTTTAGAATTGACTTTAAAATTCTATTGATCACTTTTAAAGCTCTTCATGGCCTCTCGCCTTGTTATATTTCTGAACTTTTAGTCCCATACACACCAGCACGTACCTTGAGATCCTCGGGCAGAGGTCTGTTGTCTGTTCCAGAGTCTCGACTGAAAACTAAAGGGCACAGAGCGTTTGCTGTCAGGGCCCCGAGGCTCTGGAACAGCCTACCTGAGGAAATCAGGTCAGCTGAGTCAGTGAACTCTTTTAAGTCCCTTCTTAAAACATACTTTTATAGGAGAGCTTTTCCCGATCTTATTTGACTTTATTTTATCCGTTTTATTTTATTGTATTTTACTAATTTTATATTAAATTTTCATGCTCTTATCTTTTTTTGTATTATTCTTTACACTTGTTAAAGCACTTTGTAACTTGTTTTTGAAAAGTGCTCTACAAATAAGGATTATTATTATTATTATTATGTCATAAACACCATGCTGTGTGAAAGGTTCTGTCACTTCCTGTACTTTATCAATCAGAATTCTGACAATGTCATAATGTTGATGATGTCATAAACACCATGCTGTGTGAAAGGTTCTGTCACTTTCTGTACTTTATCAATCAGAATTCTGACAATGTCATAATGTTGATGATGTCATAAACACCATGCTGTGTGAAAGGTTTTGTCACTTCCTGTACTTTATCAATCAGAATTCCGACAATGTCATATTCTTGATTATGTCATAAACACCATTCTGAGGGGAATGTGATGTCACTTCCTGAACTTTATCAATCAGAATTCTGACAATGTCATAATGTTGATGATGTCATAAACACCATGCTGTGTGAAAGGTTCTGAGACTTCCTGTACTTTATCAATCAGAATTCTGACAATGCCATAATGTTGATGATGTCATAAACACCATTCTGAGGGGAATGTGATGTCACTGCCTGTACTTTATCAATCAGAATTCTGACAATGTCATAATGTTGATGATGTCATAAACACCATGCTGTGTGAAAGGTTCTGTCACTTCCTGTACTTTATCAATCAGAATTCTGACAATGTCATAATGTTGATGATGTCATAAACACCATTCTGAGGGGAATGTGATGTCACTTCCTGTACTTTATCAATCAGAATTCTGACAATACCATAATGTTGATGATGTCATAAACACCATTCTGACGGGAATGTGATGTCACTTCCTGTACTTTATCAATCAGAATTCTGATAATACCATAATGTTGATGATGTCATAAACACCATGCTGTGTGAAAGGTTCTGTCACTTCCTGTACTTTATCAATCAGAATTCTGACAATGTCATATTCTTGATAATGTCATAAACACCATTCTGAGGGGAATGTGATGTCACTGCCTGTACTTTATCAATCAGAATTCTGACAATGACATAATGTTGATGATGTCATGAACACTGTGACAATGTCATATTCTTGATAATGTCATAAACACCATTCTGAGGGGAATGTGATGTCACTGCCTGTACTTTATCAATCAGAATTCTGACAATGTCATAATGTTGATGATGTCATAAACACTGTGACAATGTCATAATGTTGATGATGTCATAAACACCATTCTGAGGGGAATGTGATGTCACTTCCTGTACTTTATCAATCAGAATTCTGACAATGTCATAATGTTGATGATGTCATAAACACCATGCTGTTTGAAAGGTTCTGTCACTTCCTGTACTTTATCAATCAGAATTCTGACAATGTCATATTCTTGATGATGTCATAAACACCATTCTGAGGGGAATGTTCTGTCACTTCCTGTACTTTATCAATCAGAATTCTGACAATGTCATAATGTTGATGATGTCATAAACACCATGCTGTGTGAAAGGTTCTGTCACTTCCTGTACTTTATCAATAAGAATTCTGACAATGTCATAATGTTGATGATGTCATAAACACCATTCTGAGGGGAATGTGATGTCACTGCCTGTACTTTATCAATCAGAATTCTGACAATGTCATAATGTTGATGATGTCATAAACACTGTGACAATGTCATAATGTTGATGATGTCATAAACACCATGCTGTGTGAAAGGTTCTGTCACTTCCTGTACTTTATCAATCAGAATTCTGACAATGTCATAATGTTGATGATGTCATAAACACCATGCTGTTTCAAATGTTCTGTCACTTCCTGTACTTTATCAATCAGAATTCTGACAATGTCATAATGTTGATGATGTCATAAACAACATGCTGTGTAAAAGGTTCTGTCACTGCCTGTACTTTATCAATCAGAATTCTGACAATGTCATATTCTTGATGGTGTCATAAACACAGTTCTGAGGGGAATGTGATGTCACTTCCTGTACTTTATCAATCAGAATTCTGACAATGTCATAATGTTGATGATGTCATAAAAACCATGTTGTGTGAAAGGTTCTGTCACTTCCTGTACTTTATCAATCAGAATTCTGACAATGTCATAATGTTGATGATGTCATAAACACCATGCTGTTTGAAAGGTTCTGTCACTTCCTGTACTTTATCAATCAGAATTCTGACAATGTCATAATGTTGATGATGTCATAAACACCATGCTGTTTGAAAGGTTCTGTCACTTCCTGTACTTTATCAATCAGAATTCTGACAATGTCATAATGTTGATGATGTCATAAACACCATTCTGAGGGGAATGTGATGTCACTGCCT
>NW_025736811.1:0-2376 GCF_021292245.1 Micropterus dolomieu
CTTTCCAGTCTTGGTTGCTGCTTTGTACACCTCTAGCAGTCTTGGGACCAGGCCATCACGTCTGTCGAGAAAATATTCCAGAAGGTCTTTGGTGACCATTCTCTTGAACTCCGTCCTGATCTGAGAAGAGGCAGATAGAAAATATAAGTCAAACATAATTATGAACAAGACACAGTATCAGACAAAACGTGCTTCTATCTGTCAACTGAGTACCTGTCTCTCATGCAACAGAGCTGGCCATCTGGAAATGACTTCTGTGATGAGTGGCTGATCTCCAATTATCTCTTTTCTGCGCTGGGAAAACGTAGCAACCATCAGGTCTTCTACCAGCTGGGGATCAGGGTCTCTTCAGCATTTCAGCCTCCATCATATTACACTTCTCCATGTTTTCAGGACTCTGTCCTTCAGGCGGATCTGGACAGTAGTTGACCTCACCCTTCTTTGACTTCTTTACACTTTCCCCTTCGAACCTTCTCCTTTTCTTTACCACCACTTCAAGGTATCCTGCTGCACTTAACTTTTGCCGATAGTTTCCAAGCTTAAATTTCAGGCTGTGAAACCACGAGTACCATCCCTTTTCTGACCCTAGCTCCTTCAGACTAGGATGCTTCTCCACAAGTGCTTTGGCTTCATTCTCATAGTGATGCCTCTCAGGATAAGCACTAATCTTTGACATACTGTCGGCCAGTATATCAAGAATGTCTTTAAACCTTTAGGAATCACCATTACAGATCCATCCTTAGCATTGGCTTCTTTCAGCTGCAGCTCCACATCATGTGAGAACTGTGGAATCGGGAAGGGGTCAGGCCATTCAACACAATCTCTACTAAGAGAAGGGAGGCTGCAAGTGTCCAGTGTAGAATCTGAGACATCATCAGCTGTGAACAACACTTCCACAGTTGCCCACCCCACAGGAAGGTCTTTGATGTCTGTTAGGTTGCACAACTGATTATTGAACTCAGGATCCTCAAATTGCAGAATGAATCCACCTCTCAGACCAAGCTTTGTTCGCAACACCTGATACAGCTCCTCAACACTGGATGGGATGTCTTCATTTTCTGATATGATGACACGCAGCAGCATTGTAGACTACTTTTACCTGAAAAGAGATAAAAATACATAGTTTTAAGTATAAATGTTTACTATAACCTCTTCTTTTGCTGTGTTCATGAGGGAGAGGGGCGGGATTAGATTTTAAATAGGCCTAGTAAAAAACAGATGTGGTGGATCAGAGGCTACCGTTTTAACGTCACTGCACTCTTTCAAAAAGAGTCAAAATCAACTAATGTTATCTTCACCTGCTCAGCTCTCTCTCTGCTCTTCTCACAGTCAGATAGTGAAACACACGATGGCGGCAGTAAAGTCTACCTTCCTCCCGCTATTTTATTTTATTAAATTGGCAGGTTAAGCTGGAGCTGAGTACAAAGTCACTAATAAGCGAATAACATTGCAAAAGAAACTCGTCACAGATTAGCTAACAATGTTAAGAAAGCCCAAATCCTCTTAATTTTGCTGAAGCAGCTAACTTTAATTTAAGTAGCAACTCACCTGGTCAAGGCTAATTTCTGAAATGCCGACGCCTCTCCACCCACATCGTTGGAACAGGCCATGGCTAATTACTGACACAACGTTGATAACGTTACGGGTCACGGCTAATTACTGAAACGTCGACGCTACTCCACACATCGTTGGGACGGGCCATGGCTAATTACTGACACAACGTTGGTAACGTTACGGGTCACGGCTAATTACTGAAACGTCGACGCTACTCCACACATCGTTGGGACGGGCCATGGCTAATTACTGACACAACGTTGGTAACGTTACGGGTCACGGCTAATTACTGAAACGTCGACGCTACTCCACACATCGTTGGGACGGGCCATGGCTAATTACTGACACAACGTTGGTAACGTTACGGGTCACGGCTAATTACTGAAACGTCGACGCTACTCCACACATCGTTGGGACGGGCCATGGCTAATTACTGACACAACGTTGGTAACGTTACGGGTCACGGCTAATTACTGAAACGTCGACGCTACTCCACACATCGTTGGGACGGGCCATGGCTAATTACTGACACAACGTTGGTAACGTTACGGGTCACGGCTAATTACTGAAACGTCGACGCTACTCCACACATCGTTGGGACGGGCCATGGCTAATTACTGACACAACGTTGGTAACGTTACGGGTCACGGCTAATTACTGAAACGTCGACGCTACTCCACACATCGTTGGGACGGGCCATGGCTAATTACTGACACAACGTTGGTAACGTTACGGGTCACGGCTAATTACTGAAACGTCGACGCTACTCCACACATCGTTGGGACGGGCCATGGCTAATTACTGACACAACGTTGGTAACGT
>NW_025736812.1:0-3061 GCF_021292245.1 Micropterus dolomieu
CCTGAAGTTCAAACAGTCCTCCTCAACAAGCTGAAAGTTTCCTCAGATGAAGAGAACAGTTCCAGTGAAGAAGCCCAGTCAGACCATTAAAACCACAACAGCAGCAGAGTCAGCTCCACTGATGTAGAGACACAAACCAAATTCACAATATATCAAACATCAACGTCCACACATCACACTGAAATCTCAGGACACTGAAGCTCCATATCTGCAATGCAACAAATGTTTTCTGTGGCAGAAACACTGACGCTCAGAAACATATGGATTCTGGGCCACAGTTCATACAGTACATGTCACTGAACAACCTGCGACTGTCTAAGGGCAGAATTACATTTTGGATTGGACACATTATTAGGCTAAAAATAATTTAGCCTAAAAATACAAATTACCAACAAAGAGAAACTAATGACAAAAAAATAAATATTCAAAACCCTGTTTTCACCTCCTGGACAAACAGATTGACAGAAGATAATGATATTTGAAGCAATTCAATGTGAATCAGATTCATTCTCTTCACACTGAGCTCTTCCTTAAAGGAGCTACGCTGCTCTTATTACACCGTCTCGATTCATGCAGATCCACTCGGGTATTAGACACACAGACCTGAAACATTTGGCAGTAAAACATGACACTACCTGACCTGATAAGACCAAATTAGTATGAAAGAGGAACCCAGTATGACTTGGGCTCCGGGTCAGGTCTCAGTTCTTCAGGATCTGTGAAGACCTCACATCATATCAAGATCGTCAGCACTGGTCTTTATATTTAGTGTCTGAGAATATAAGGTGCTCCAACAATCAGGACTTTAGTCTGTTAGATCCCAAGTTACCCCTGTCCAGGAGGTACTGCTCCAGATCACTGGTAAAAGGGTCAGATCCTCAGGCCTAGGGGTATTAACCTTTAGGTATAACTGGGAAGTGTTTAAGCTGGTTGTGAGGAGACTAGCCTAGCTTCTCACTGTCTTCATCTGGATGCTTTCCTGTTTAATCTGAAACAGCACCTGACCAAATATCCCTAAAGCCAAATACCCATGCCCATTAATGGTAGCTCTCTTGTCATTGTTCAGTGCACTTGGTATGGTTGCTATGACAATATTTAATGGCCAGGAAAATAGGCCACGAGGATATGTTAATTTATTTGGCTGGAGCAACTCATAAGAAACTTTAAAGATGTTGAATACACTATACCTAGTAAATTATTGCCTTGATGAAGAAACAATCTAAGTGTCTACAACTTGTACTTTAAATTAGGTTTTAGGATTTCACTCTTAAATTAAGAAAGAAAAATACACTCAATGATTAAAATTGATTTAGTCACTTCTAATGTTCAGTATCAATATCATCATAACATTAGTTAATCAGATAATGTTTTACTTCAAAACCATCTTTCATAGTCAATCATTTTACAGCTCATACATGTATTAAGTTTTGTGTCTCTAGATGGAAAGTATTTTACACTTCCCTTCACTCACTGTTACTCACACCTGATAAAAAGTTCCATTTTCCTTCATGCTGGTTTATGCATATAGAGGAATCTCAACTTTCTCAGTCTCATCTCTGTTCAGCTGCTGGAATTTGTGCCAAATATGTATTAACATAGAAATTTACATGTTTATTGACCAGGCACAGGTAATTTTGTGATAAAAATGCACAGGTGTTTATTATCTACATACATATACAAATGAAATCCATGTCCCTTGCTATTAAGCAAATGCAGCATGTAAAGTCAGCAGAGATTGAGTCTTGCGGGACACCTAGAATTTAACTGACAGTAGATGATGAATGTGACCAAGTGAGACAACATCATGTCTGCCTGACAGATAAGGACTGAACCAGTTTAACACTGTGACAGTGAGGGCAACATATCTCTGCAGTCTACGTAGACGTGTCCCTTATTTGCCGTCTTATTGAGGTGATAATTAGCAGTTCCTTAACCAAGGGTGTCGCTCCCTCCAGTTTCAAACATGCAATTCTGCAACCCCTTTTTTAGAAAAAAGGTCCTCCTCGTACTTGAACACATCAAACATCTTTGACAAATTCCAGTCTGGTTTTAGAGAACTTCATAGTACTGAATCTGCCCTGTTAAGGTACATAATGACATCCTTCTCTCTGTCAACTCTGATTCTAGTGCCATTTTAGTCCTGCTTGATCTTAGCTTAGGACATAGTCGAACATGGAATTCTATTCAAATGCCTGGCGGACAAAGTTGGTCTATAGGGCGCTGTGTTAAAATGGTTTACCTCCTACCTGAGAGAAATCATTTTTACTGCTATTAAATGTGGCATCCCTCAAGGCTCAGTTTTAGGCCCTCTCTTATTCTGGCTATACATGCTTCCCCTTGGCACTATCTTTCAGAAAAACAATGTTTTGTATCACTGTTATGCAGATGACACACAGTTTTACATACCAGATGCACACAAAATGTTGTTATTTATTTAAAGCCCTCCATAGTTTAGCTCCACAATACATTGTCAGGACTGGCCGCGTGCAGAGGCAGGTTAGGAACCAAACGCAAGACACAGACGAGAAGTAAGCTGTTCTTGTATTTATTAATGATATGCTAATTACATATTCTGCGCCTAGGTCAATTAGGTCATCCTCAAAACAACTCACTTACAACTAAAGGTGACCAGGCTTTTTCTGTTGCTGCCTCCAGGCTAAGGAATCGTCTTCCGTCCAACATTAAGTCATGCCCCACCACTGAGATCTTCAAATCTAATTTAAAGATCTACCTTTTTTTTCTGGCTTTTACCTGATTCTAACCCAATAGTTTTTATCAGGCCCAAATTGAATTATTTTAAATGTTCTCTTACAGCATTCAACCTGACATTGTTCTAATTTATTTCCTTTTAGTTTCTTTGATTTTGATATTAACCGAGTACTCCAAAGATGTCACCACTTTAATTTGCTTCAGTGCTTCAGCCCGTCTCTGACACTGACATGTTAATGTTTCAGGTCAAAACTGAAGATAAATTGATCTGAATATTTAAGAAATATAGATATTTTATGAACTTGTAACTTACTATTTGTTCCCATTCCCATTGTCATGACAAAAACTGTGT
>NW_025736813.1:0-779 GCF_021292245.1 Micropterus dolomieu
AAAAAATATTTACCTATTGCCCAGCAACTACGAAGTCCACCACTTCAGGTTTTGAAGGTGTTGTGTTCAACAGTTTTGAACACTTCAAAAGTGTAGTAGATGAGGAACTACAAAAGTAAAAAATAACAATAACAAATAACAACTAGAGAGCCAACTACATCAGCAACTACATCCCCCAAATCACAATAGCAGATTTCTGGGATATGGTTACAATATAATTTAATTTGCCATGTTATTTATATTCTTATAATAAGGCTAAAATATAATAAGTCATATTGGCTACAATATCTGCCTCTTACACCAATTCACCGCTTCATTATACACCATCTATAAAACACATACCTATTTTCTCATTGTCTGGCATCAAATCAGACAGTGGGGAAAAAAAGATGTGTTTTTAGTGAATGTAAATATCTGCTTAACATTGCATACTATTGCACTGCATTTCCTCATCCCCTTGTATATATTGTACGTATATTGTATATTGCTCAATGTGTACATGTATAAATCGTGTAAATATATATAAAAATCCTGTAAATAATTAAGTTATTAGTACTTGTTTTGTTATATTTTCTGCTAAATTACTTAATAATTAATGTTAATTCTGTTCTGTTTACCTGTGTTATTATTATTGTTGTGTTTATTTATTTCTGATATGTAGATATATATTGTTGAACAAATAATAAAAAAATGTTTCCAAATATATGATTCCTCTCACTGCTGTTTCCCCAGTTGTCCACTAGATACAGCTAAAGACTGTTACATGAAACTGTATTGAG
>NW_025736814.1:0-900 GCF_021292245.1 Micropterus dolomieu
GTCATATAAACAGGAAGTGATGTCAGTGTCCTGACCTCTGACACTCAGCCATCTCCGAGGAGATTCAGCAGTCTGATCAAAATAACACCAGTAGAGACCTTCATCAGACTGACTGATGTTCCTGATGGTAAACTGTCCTTCAGGTCCAGATCCAAGTTTAGAACCATCCCTGATGAAAAAGGCTTCGAGTGCGACCTGATCTGATCTGAGAATCTGAAGAAGAAGAAAACAGAGTTAGTCCATCAGACCAGAACCATCTGTCCATCTTCAACACAACTCAGAGAGACGCCTCTTCTATAAAGAACTGAGGACGGAGAGAGAGAGAGAGAGAGAGAGAGAGAGAGAGAGAGAGAGAGAGAGAGAGAGAGAGAGAGAGAGAGAGAGAGATTTTTTTGATTTTTCAAAACACACTCTCATTAGTCAGTACTCACTCCACAAAAACACCACATATTTATAGCATCAACACATCAGAATACAGCAACTGATCAGCCAGTACAGAACACAGCGCCCTGCCATGAGCCCACACTGACAGAAATCTGTTGAATAATTCCTTTGTTTACTGTGTTGGTTTGCTGTATCTTATCTAAAACTTTATTACTATTACGTATTACTGTTTGTAGTGTAGCCATTGGGAGAATGACTGTGGTCTCGCTGGGTAAAGGTGTTGACCACTGCTGTTATTCTTTCAATGTAAGGTTTGACTACTGTTTACTAGTATTTTATTCTTAAGACTTAAGAAGGATTACATTGTGTGTGTTATTCATGAACCTGTGCCTTTTCAATGTGTCTACGTGAGCAGAGCAGCCGTTCAGGCAGCGCAGGCAAAACCTAGCCAACCGTAACATACACAATGGTAGTAAGGCACCTGCTGCGAGTCCCGTACGCCACGAATGAGATCAT
>NW_025736815.1:0-601 GCF_021292245.1 Micropterus dolomieu
AGCTTCCAGAAACAAGCCCACCTCTCTACACTTTAGGACGTCACTGTCCTGGAGAACTTTACAGTTCAGTCCAATGGAAACCACTGAGACACTGAGACTGAGGAGAGGACACACTGGAGACATTACTGTCACACATGATGTCATAGATGATGTCCGATGGGCTTACCTGAGTTAGACAGACTAGTCTCGTTCTCCGGCCTGACAGAGTCTAGAGAGATAACAGAAGATGAAATAGAGATAAAGACACCAGACACAAAATAAAAACATGTCAACAACAATTCAGTGATTCAAACTGGACTCAGCACAACTCCAACATCAGTTCATCATTAACAACAGAACACTTCTTTTTTCTAGCAACCAATAAGACTGTAACTTAGGCAGTGACCATCATTTTGCACAGACCAAACCCCTAGACCAGAGGTCACTAATAGGCGGACCGCAGTCCGGACCGCCGCCGATTTATTATTGGGAATTACTACCTTCTGAAGGAGCATTTCTACTTGAACCCGCACTGCTTTTCTACCATTTACTGTACTGGTTTGGCGGCCCAGGAAACTCAAAGACCCACTGCATGTGTTCCAATCGTGTCATGTGATGCTGC
>NW_025736816.1:0-1179 GCF_021292245.1 Micropterus dolomieu
TAACCAAGTTATTGTATTTAATTAATAAATCCTTCAGACTGAGGTAATGGACTTGGAGACTGGATTTTTTCCATCTGCGCTCTGCTTTCCTGCATTCCCTTTTGAGGCTGCGAATGCTGTCATTTATCCAGGGTTGCTTACTAGCTTTAGACGTAGGCCTAACCTTTAGAGGAGCAGTAATATTTAGTGACGACAAGCAGATATGATTGAAGTGATCGACCAGATTGTTGGTGTTGGAATTAGACAGGTGTTGGCTTTGGCTCTGAAAGAATGCGCAAAACTTTGAAACACTTTGTTCATTAAAGAAGCGAGAATACACAGGGCTTGGTGAGGCGGCATGAGTAACAGGCGAATCGCAGCTAAAAACAAAACATCTGTGGTCAGATATGGTCATGTCCACTAATTCCACAGAGGAAATGCTGACACCCAGGGTAAAAACCAAGTCCAGTGTATGACCACGGTTATGTGTTGACCCTTTGACATGTTGTTTGAAGTTAAAAGAAGTGGCCATATTTAAAAAGTCAGTTGCATTAACATTGGTGGGGTAATATAGATAAAATTGAATTCAAATTGTTGTTGAAAATTAATTGAACTGAACACCAGATGGCTTTTCATGGTGTCTCTTGTAAGTTTCATGGCTTTTCTCAGGAGTGCTGCAATACAAGCTCTTGCTTCTCCCCATCATTTTCTGAGACTTTCACAACCTGGAACATGTTGGTCTCACAATAAAGTTGTTCTGTATACTACAAGTGCCAATAACTATACCAATAATTATTCATTCCTCTCAAGGCACCGTATTACCACCACCATATGAATTAGTCGTCAGAAAGAAAATGACAGGATTAAGGAAACTGATGACAATTCTCATCTTTATTGAAATGTAAAAGAGCCCCCAACAGCTGGTTCATATTTTATGAACACTTTTGAAAGTCGTCAACTGGAGGATGACTCTTACTCAGCAGACTCAGACTAAAAAAAAGAGAAAAATCATTTAGCATAGAAAAATTTCTAATTTAGGAATCAAGTTACCAAGTAAGTTATTTTCTCATTTCATGTGGAAATTCAAATATGAAATGTTTTTGGTATTATATCACATGTGGTATTTATTTACACTGTCAACACTGAAAGTACACAGCATCAATTCATTTCATGACTACTATTGTTAACTCAACTGATATT
>NW_025736817.1:0-2256 GCF_021292245.1 Micropterus dolomieu
AGACCAGTAATACAATTACATTTTTATTTAAGTAAAATTTAAGACAACATGCTTTTGCACAGTGTTCCCTCACTGTCACAGACAAAATTAGTTTCTTTCCACCTCAAATGAGCCTGAAGCCTGAAGTCTTTGTTGAGGGGTTGCTTGTCGGGCCTGTCTATTACCCCCCCGGTCTCTAGCACCGATGAGCCACTTGGAGACCGCCTTCTCGGCATCTTTACGAGTGATTTGGCTGGTCATGGCATTTTTCTTTAAGCCTCCTTCAAGAAACAAATATAACGCTCACTTACTTAATATGTGCCAACATAACTCTTAGCCAGGACTGTAAAGACAACTATGTTAAGAAAAGCGCTATATAAACTAAGATTATTATTAGAAATACACACATTCTCTTAAACACTCAAGCTAAGCAACTGAGAGAAATGTGAGAACACAATGCTCAGCCAGGACAACACATGCTCCATTCACAATATTTAAAAAAACTGACATGTTTATAACGTTATTGTGACACTATATTATCAATACAACTTAAAACATTATCCACATGCACACCTACCATATATTACTTTATACAGTTTTTAGGCCTTGAACTCTCTCTTCCCATTTCGGCCCACAAAGTTATACTGCCTGGATAGGCCATGGTCTAGGAGGAAGGTCATCATCCTTTTTGTGGCCTCGTCAACAGTCGCCCCCCCTATGTCAGTCACAGCTGCAACCTGAGGGGGAACAAAGGCCATACAAAGCAAATTTATCTACAGTATATTGTTCAATGGAGTAAACCACTCAACATGAAAGAGCTGCCAGAAGCATGGGTGTGAGCTAGGGGTGGAACAGTACATGTATTCATATTGAACCGAAACGATACGGCATAACGGTTCGGTGCATGAATAAACAGAGAATACACGGTATAAAAATAAATAAGGGGCTGTTTACACCTGAAAAACCTGCCATAAACTATCGCAAATCAAAGTGAAAGTCGCAGATGCTTAACACAACTATCTTCATTAAGAGAAAAGAAACAAAATGATCTTACCAGGGCTGTTGCCGCTCTCTCTTATTGCCGTCTTTGATTTTAAAATTAGCTGATGAACAATAAAATGCAGCAATATTTGTTGCTTTCTGTGACGTACACTCCATTAAATCTGCATATAGCGTGGGAATTGAAGATCAGATGTATATCCGTTTTGCAAAAACACATTTATGTGACCAGGTATAAACGGAATCGTTTTGATAAATCAGATAGCTATCCGATCTGAGAAAACGCATGAAGTGGCCAGGTGTAAACAGCCCCTAGCATGCAAACTGACGTAATGCGGAACTACTGTTAGATAAGCGGTTTTCTTTAGGGACACCTAATCTGTAGCTCTGCTGCTCCGCTCTATAATGAACAGGCTGCAATGTCAAGATTGCAGTGCTGGAGTGTGTGTGTGTGTGTATGAGAGAGGCACGGGTCAATTAAACAGTGGAAACAAAACCACACTCTGTCCTTTTGTTCATACAGGACATCATTCAAACTGCAAAGTGTTTACTTATATCTGGTACACTCGCAATAATAACACAACATTGTCCTTTTGTCAAACTGTAACCTACAACTGTCACCCAACCAAACTCACACACACGCTGTTTAAAATATGCCATCTTTTGGACTTTCACAATACTGCATTGGTTTTCATTTCTTGTCCTCAAACAGATCATAAATCTGTTTATTTTAAGATGCACATTCTACATTAATTAATTAACTACATTTTAATAAAAAAAATAATTATGTAATATTGTCAATGTACTACAAATAGACTGGTTCTATGCCTTTATTAATAAAACTTATTTAAAAAATACAAGGTTTAAGACATTTGTTTTACTTTGGTGATACAGCCTGAGGCATGCCAAATAAAAAAACAATGCCTTGTAAATTTTTGTTTTGCTTTTTCCTCCATTGTACCGAACCGTGATTTTTGTATACTGTTCCAACCCTAGTGTGAACACACTTGAGAAGTTTCACGAGTTCACACTTACATACAATTAAAGGGAATAAGGTATAATGCGTATTTGGCGTGCTGTCCGGGGGGAGGGCCCGAACCCAGAGTACTCCCCCCCTGTATGTAAGGTGATTTAGGACTAGAAGGGTGGAGAAGGGGTGGTGGATGGACGCTGCTAAACTAACCCTCTGGGATAGAAGAGACGGTGGTGCTAATGTTGCCACGCTGTTGTAGCAGCGTTTGTAGTATCCTCCCCTGGATTTTTTGTGTCTCTTTCATC
>NW_025736818.1:0-2712 GCF_021292245.1 Micropterus dolomieu
CGTGAAAATCCCAGTAACTGAGCAGATTGTGAAATACTCAGACCGGCCCGTCTGGCACCAACAACCATGCCACGCTCAAAATTGCTTAAATCACCTTTTTTTCCCATTCTGACATTCAGTTTGGAGTTCAGGAGATTGTCTTAACCAGGACCACATCCCTAAATGCATTGAAGCAACTGCCATGTGATTGGTTGATTAGATAATTGCATTAATGAGAAATTGAACAGGTGTTCCTAATAATCCTTTAGGTGAGTGTACATGCATTAGTGGGAAGCACCTGAAACACTTAATCCACTTATGTGTCTTTTTTTTGCAGAGTGAAATGTCTTTAAAAAGTTTAGTACAGGAACATATTACAATTTCTGATAATATTAAATGTGAATTTCCCTAAAGTTTTGATAAGATTAAACTCTCAAGACCAAAAGAAGCATACAACAAAACAGTGTGAGTGCATGTTTGTGTGTCTACCTGTCGTTTTGTCTAAATGGAGACTTGCCAGAGAGAAAGTACAGAACCAAAGCTTCTTACATGGAGGTTTAAGCACAGCCAGCAGATGGCAGTCAGATGATTGGGTGGTTTCAATCAACAATAAGTGTAGAACAAAATGTACTGTATCAACACTCTCAGTTATTTTACAAATACACAACTTTTAGAGAAACATAAGGCATAAGGTATTCTACATCCTAATCAACACTTATGCAATGCTATAAGCATCTTGATTTTACAAGATCCACCATCTGTATCACAGCGCCAGTAGATTTCCTAGACAGTTATTGCAGTCATGCAGAAAATGTGTCATTTATGTAAATACAATCAGATTAAAAGTGAAGAATGCAGGATGACACAGATTTGACTGCTGACAATCTGAGGTGAAATGTGACAGCCAAACTGTGAGAATAGGGGGGAAAAAAGCAGAGAACAGAGTGTACAGTCACAGAAGTATGTTCACAGAACCTGCAGTATCTCTCAAGTTAATGAGACATTCATATGTGGGACAGTGCAATATTTGCTGTGCAGCTGATTCAGCATCTCCAGATCTTGTAAGCCTCATGTCAGGAAACATAGTGGCAAAATCTTCACTTCCAAAGTCATGGCTAAATCTTCACTGAACTTCCATACAGTGCAGTTAATTAGGGCTATTTTGACATGTGCAAAACAGCTGAAGCAGCAGCAACGAAGGGTTATAAAAGGAAGCAGATTCATGCTCTGACCTCCACACCCATGACTGAAAGTGTGTGACACAATATTTGTGAGTGGATACACTAATAAGGACATTTATTAAAAGTCACGGCAAGTCACTGCAGTAGTATTAAATGGAAGAAGAAAAAGTGCTGACTGTGTCATTTTATAGATATGTATTTAAATGCCCCAACATTTTCTTGAAAAAACTGAAATAAAATAAAGGCCTATGATAAAATATGATCAAATAACAGCCAAATACACAAAATAAATGCTTTAGATGATAAAGACCTTTTAGCACCATCTTGCCTGTTGTGTCTTAATAAAAATAAAGGCCATGTCAGGCCAGTGGTAGAATGTTCCACATATTGATTGCCAGGGAATTAATGTATTATTTACTCAATAGTAGCATTTTACAAACAAAACATGTGATCAAATTATAACATACAATCAATTGTTATAGATTAAAATACCCAGCAGTCTATAAAGTTAATGAAATAAACTCCACTACATCCAGCTACGACACTGAAATACTGTCTCCTTAATAATACATCAATAATAATATAGTGTTATAATTGTATATTAATAAAACACAGACAGAAGCATAATGAGTTATTTTGATGATGATACTTCCAGAGTTTTACATAAGTACATTTGGAATGCATGCATTTTACTTGTAATGGTGTATTTATGTGTTGTATTTCCTATTTTACTTGATACAAGAGTGGATTGCATCTCTCAGCAATTATACAGCTACTAAATATCACAACATTAAAAGCTGTCCTTCCATAGTTTAGGTATTTATTTAACCATCAGACATGGTTAAGTTACAAATCTGCTTTGTTCAAACTCAAAAGGACACATCTAATCTGATGGATGCTAGGTTGCATGTAAACCAAAATATCATAATAGGATATGGGGTAATAAAAACTACTTGACGCCCCAAATCTCAGTCACATTAGTGGGTATTGTTTTTGTAAGTTTCTGGGGAGTTTCAAGTGTTAGATGTATGTAAAATGAATCACATCTAGGCAATGCAAAATCCCAGAAAAGCATGAAAAACATGATTCGGCCACACGGTTTCAGTACCAAGTATATTTCTAATTCACATGTTATATTGCCATAACATCACATGGCAAGACATTGGTGGAAAATATCCATCTGGCTTGTAAATAGCTGACACAAACCTATTACCACAGTACCAGTAGAAGTGAAGAAGTTTATTTATGTTGACCCCCTTGAAACATTATACCACACTGAATGAATGAATAAAAAAAGTGTGTAATATGCTCAAGAAAATTGAAATTGACAGAATGACTCAAACTAAGAATAGAAATCTTACAAGCTGAACTGAATTCCACACTTGGCGAGTCCCTCTTCATAGTTGAGGTTTTCAAGGGTGTAAACCCCAACATTTTGGTGTAACCTCAGGAAACTGTGTCATGGTGTTGGTTGGGAAGTTTCAAAACAAAACAGAGAGAGGTTAGCTGCAGGCTGGTGAAATCAACATGTTGTCGTTTTGGGGGGGGGGGG
>NW_025736819.1:0-1182 GCF_021292245.1 Micropterus dolomieu
TTCACCTTTCAACTCTGCAGCTCCACCAGTGGCTCCATCTATACACTCATGTTATGCAGCCAAACACAAATAAAAACCCACAGAAACTGATTTAAGATAAATGTTTCCATGTACCTTGTACCTGCTTGTCTCTTTACCTTCCTGATCTTAAAATTCTCCATATCGATTTCATCAATTTCTGTTACTGCTTCTTTTGCCATTCATCTGCTCTCTCGTTTCCGGGGACATTGAATAAGTTCAAATCATCGATACATGATATTTTTCTCCAGTCCAAACAGTCACTGAAAATCACCTTTTGCTGACCTGCTGAGATCCATGTACTCTAATTCAGGCGAAGCAATCGCCACTCGCATTCACCAAGCCAACACTTTGTTTGTCCCTCTGCTCCAAGAATTTCTGAGTGAACACCTCCACCTCCACCTCCGAAACACCCCTTTCCACCACTCTGACAAACAGCTAAACTATTTCAACGTTTTAAAGACTCCCTACAAACATAACCATCCCTCACCAAGCTTCCCCAGCACTTCAGCCCTCCCAGAGGACCAGGTCGTATCAGAACCTGAACCACCTTAATCTCTTTCTCATCCTTTCTCTATATCTCAAGCCTCACCTACAACCGAGCACTTGCATTCCTCCATCCCTTCTTATGGTATCCTTCTTTCTTCTCGGTTCCTACCTTTCCTATCCCATCTCCTTGGGCCTCATCAGCTCCTCCCATCAAAATAACAGCTATCACAGCCGCACAGGCCACACCTACGCTGGCATCCTGTCTATTCTCCCCCCCCCCCATTATAATAATAAACAACTCCTGTTTCTTATGTAGCTTCATGTCATTTCCCGTGTCACTTTTTACGTGTGTTTTCTCGACAAACGTGGTTTGGAGGCCAGTCATCTGGTACGGAGTCGTTGTCAGCTGGTGTAGTGTGTGACCCCGTCACTGATCAGTCACATAGTTAACACCATTAACGACTTTAACACTCCCGCTGCAAGTCGTGTAGTCTAAACAGCACAGCTTTCAGCCGACATTGAAAGTCGTGTAGTCCGCACGAGCCTTATGCGACTTTTTATCTTCAAAATGGATCCCTTTTCTCCACATCTCCACCCACAGCCACCCATTTCCTACATATTGTCCAATTGTTAAGAGCCATTATTACTCCACTCTCTTCCCTCATGCTTCACAAA
>NW_025736820.1:0-1971 GCF_021292245.1 Micropterus dolomieu
CCAAGCTTTCTTAATGGCTGTTCCAGAAAGTGAGAGAGCTATGGAATTTAAGGTTTCGGACCTGGATTAAGATGCTCTTCCTGTTGAAAGAACCCTTGGTGTGCTCTGGGACAGTCTGACTGCTTCAAATTCAGAGTCAACGTCAGCAAGAAAGAAAGCAGCAACAAGAAGAGGAGTTATACGACCCCCTTGGACTTCTCGCTCCAGTTGTGCTGCCAGCTAAGATCTTTTTGCAGCAACTATGCAAGGACAAGCTTACATGGGATGAGGTAATGCCTGACAAACTCGCACAATACTGGAATGCTTGGATAAGTCAGCTGCCTCAACTTTCAGACTTCCAAGTGAGAAGATGTATCAAGCCTGAAAGATTTGGATCTGTCGTGTCTACACAGTTACACCATTTTTCTGATGCCAGTAAGAAGGGCTATGGAACGGTGTCTTTCCTGAAGCTCACAAACAGTGACGGCCATGTGCATTGTGCTTTCATGATGGGAAAGGCACGGGTGGTCCTCTAAAGCAAACCAACTTTCTGAGGATGATGACGAGGTGAGAAAGGCTGTCATTGTGCACTACACAGACCTCACTGAAAGTACTGACATGACAGACAAATTAATGGGCTATTATTCCAGCTGGCATCGCCTCAAAAGAGCAATGGCATGGATGCTTAGACTCCAAGATGGTCTACTGCTTTTAAGCAAAAGGCGGCGAGAACTGGAAGCTGCAATCCGCCAATGTGATTCTGGCTCAAACAAGGTAGTGATCGATATGAACAAAGAAATGCAGCAGTTGAGAACAGCCTTTCACAAGGGGCCTCTGGATGTGGAGAACCTTAACCATGCAGAAATGGAGATCATTTGATATTGTCAAAACCACAAGTTCCAAGTAGAGATCTCACCCCTGGAAAAAGGGAAACCAGTGAAAAGAAATAGCCCTTGCTTCCCCCAGGACTGTTTAGCAAGGATGACAGTTATTCAAGTCGTAGATGGAAGCAAACTCAGTACCTAGCAGACCTGTTTTGGAAGAGGTGGGTACGTGAGTATTTGCCCAGCCTACAGCTACGGAAAAAATGGGATGAAGTCAAACAAAACCTAGTGCCAGGGGATGTTGTGATGATCCTGGACGACAATGCCCCCCGGAACTCTTGGCTGCTGGGTAGGGTAGTGGACACTATATTGGACACTAAAGGACTGGTTCGTTGAGTGCTGGTTAAAACAAAATCCAGTACTTTGGAAAGGCCTGTTGCTAAACTTTGTCTCATATGTGAAACAGACACATAATGTGTTGTGCTGAGATATAAGATGCTGGTGACATCTCAGTAAGTGGATCGCTGCTCCTCAGGAAAGTGTTGGGTCAGATGTACGACCAGGCTGGGCCAGTTAAGCCTGGTCCCCACCTTCACCAACTTAATAAACTTTGTCAAAAAATACTCCATTAGCTTTCTATTATAGTCAATAAATTTGCAAGCAAAAACTTCTTTGGAGACGGTCAAGAGTCGGTGCAAAAGAGTTTATTCCAAAATAGGACACATAAACCCGTACAACATCCCAGCAGGTCGGAGGATGAAGTCCATCCTATGGTCTGCAGACAGTCTTATATATATCTCTTCTGGGCTGGTTTGCCCCCTCCTTTCCTCATGATGAACTTCTTTTCCTCTGTTATTGTGTTGTTTTTACCAATTAACACTGTTCCCCAGCTGTCATTTATTACTGTATTGTAGACTTTCTACATCTTTATACTACTGTATAAGAAGTTCATCATTTACATTTCAACTTCAGTCTCACTGTGTTTTTTAAAGATTACGCATGCTTTCTGCTTTCTGCTTATCATCTGTCTGTCGTGTTTTTGCCAAGCATCTGTCGGTTTTTTGGTCATCCTCTGTCGTGTTTTTGCAAAGCATGAATTCCTTCAGCAAGTTCACTCAAAGCTCACACAGGTCATAAGCAAATTCACTCAAAGCTCATACTGGCTATA
>NW_025736820.1:1991-2523 GCF_021292245.1 Micropterus dolomieu
TCGGAGGATGAAGTCCATCCTATGGTCTGCAGACAGTCTTATATATATCTCTTCTGGGCTGGTTTGCCCCCTCCTTTCCTCATGATGAACTTCTTTTCCTCTGTTATTGTGTTGTTTTTACCAATTAACACTGTTCCCCAGCTGTCATTTATTACTGTATTGTAGACTTTCTACATCTTTATACTACTGTATAAGAAGTTCATCATTTACATTTCAACTTCAGTCTCACTGTGTTTTTTAAAGGTTACGCATGCTTAATTTGACACATAATTGTATTTTTTAACCAATTAATATAAGAATAACATAAGTAAAGTTGCATTTTTCATTAATGCTTGGTTTCTTACAGCATTCTTGATGTTATGCTGGCTGCTTTCTGCTTTCTGCTTATCATCTGTCTGTCGTGTTTTTGCCAAGCATCTGTCGGTTTTTTGGTCATCCTCTGTCGTGTTTTTGCAAAGCATGAATTCCTTCAGCAAGTTCACTCAAAGCTCACACAGGTCATAAGCAAATTCACTCAAAGCTCATACTGGCT
>NW_025736820.1:2543-5694 GCF_021292245.1 Micropterus dolomieu
TAAGAAGTTCATCATTTACATTTCAACACCTTGTTTTTTAAAGGTTACGCATGCTTAATTTGACACATAATTGTATTTTTTAACCAATTAATATAAGAATAACATAAGTAAAGTTGCATTTTTCATTAATGCTTGGTTTCTTACAGCATTCTTGATGTTATGCTGGCTGCTTTCTGCTTTCTGCTTATCATCTGTCTGTCGTGTTTTTGCAAAGCATGAATTCCTTCAGCAAGTTCACTCAAAGTTCACACAGGTCATAAGCAAATTCACTCAAAGCTCATACTGGCTATAATAACGAGAGGTTGGAAGTTGACAATCAAATCCCCTTAATCAGTAATTAAGCATATAGTCTTAATGTTAGCAGATTAACACCTCAGCAGTTCCTCATGTAATCACAACAACAGTAGATAACAGTAGACCAAAGCATGCACTGTCACAGTGTCGGCAGATCTTGCACACCTGCAGCCTCTCCTATGGTCATAATCTACAGTAGATAACAGTTGGACAAGGCAAACCACCTGCAGCCACTTCCTGCAGTCATTCCTCCCACTCAAGGATCTGTTTCTGTGTTCATGACTACAGTTCACTACTTATAAGTAAAAACTAAAGCATATCTATGTAAAAAGAAAATGATTAAGAATGATTATTGATTAATACTAGTAAAATGATTAAAAATGATGATATAAGAATGATTACTTAAAGTAACTGATTAAAGACAATAAAACTGATTAAAATGATTAACAATGATTAATATTGATCAAGGATAATCACTGATGACTGTTTCTTGACTGATGTCTAACTTTTTGTCTGCAATGCTCCCCCTCTCTGTGTCCTAGGCATGCCCTCTGCCGATCATGCTATTTTAACCAAAAACCTGACTTTGTGGAATAAGCTGGTGTCTCTTGTACTTTTTGCTATAGACAGGACCTTCTTACTGTATTGATGTATGTTTTGTAACACAATTTTCACTAATTCTGCTTCTACATTTTCCTTTGCTGGTGCTTTTGATGATGCCTTGCTGTGCTCATTCTGCTCCCAGAGTGCACGTGCCTGCTTACACACACATGTGCTACTGTTACTGCCTCCGAGCAGCTAGACACAGAGAGGACCACACACTCTCAGAGCTATGGAGTTTCAGCATTGTGATCTTAACTTTACACTATAAAATAGCACTCTAAATGATGACAATAGCTATAGAGTTTTGACACTGTAATCTTAACTTTACACTCTAAAATAATACTTTAAATGATGCCAATGCATACCACCTTCGCTCTAGTAATTAATGATAACAATTTAGGCTGTAATGTTCTAAAATAATTCTCAACAAAAGGACACTGTTAAGCTGTGTGTATCCTTTGGACATAGTAAAGGGGGAAATGTATGTGAACACATTAGTGACTTTGGTACTCTGTTACAGTTTTAAATGGCTCATTTTTTAAGTTGGAGTAATCATAAGTCATCTTGCCTTATAATTAGAAGCCGAAGTACACAAACAAACCACACAGTGCAAAGAATAGGGCAATAACACCTGCATGCCTAAGTGTGCTAATTGCACAAGGTGAAAAACTGAAAACCTGCCAAAGTCTTCTAAATGAAGCTACCCACTTTAATATTGTGAAAATCCATCTATTGCACAAACTATATTTACACATGAAAAAGGGACTCTTGGAGGAATGACTCCACAACATGACAGACAACCTTCAACAAACAGTAACTGAGATCCAAGTCAAATCCAGTTCCTCTCTTGTGAGGAGGAGTCAATGCAAAACTCAAATGTCTTCCACCTCTACTTATCTGACTGCAGAGAGGATGACAGAGAACAGTGGACACACAGTTTAACATGATGGACTATAGGACAGGACTGCTGCTTTTAACTGTCTGCTGGGCAGGTGAAGATCTTTACTGATCTTAATGTGACATATTTTAATTTATCCTTCTAATGTAATGCATTAAATACATGTCTTTCTTCGATATGACAGGTGTTGATGGTCAGACTCTGACAGAATCTGAACCAGTGGTTAAAAGGCCTGGAGAATCTCACAGATTGACCTGTACAGCCTCTGGATTCACATTCAGTGACTACGAGATGAGCTGGATCAGACAGGCTCCTGGAAAAGGACTGGAGTGGATCACTTATATCAGTAGCGGTGATGGTAGCAGCAAACACTACTCTCAGTCAGTTCAAGGCCGGTTTACCATCTCCAGAGACAACAGCAGACAGCAGGTGTATCTGCAGATGAACAGTCTGAAGACTGAAGATTCTGCCGTTTATTATTGTGCTCGAGACTCACAGTGACTGGAGTTGGTTGAGCAGCTATAAAAAAATCCCACAGTACACATCTTTGTTCTTTTAGAGCCTAAGAGGTTTTTTTTTATAGTACTTAAATCATATACTTATGTTCCATTACATGTTTTTGTAAACTGTTCCTGAGAAACCTTATTACATTACATATGAACACATTAAAGAAAAACACAATAAAGATCACTTTTTTATAACAGACAGCACAACACTATGGTTGTTGAAATTACACTAACAAAAAGAAAGACTAAACATTTCTATACATGTCTACAAATTTAGATGCATTAATGTCTGTAAATTGTGTGGAATCTAAAGTGAGTTATAATATGAGAGTGAAAATAATTTCGTGCAGCTTCATAAAATCACTAGAGGGCAGTCAGTGTCAAGTTTCTCTCTCCTCTGTTTCTAAAAGGAGACACTCAGATCTGGTGTTCTCATTGATCTTAACTGACTGACACTTGGCTCACTGAAAGCACTCCTGCTGCTCATGTACTCTCGATACTGTGATGATTTTCAACATCAAACAAAGTCCTCTTTTAACTTGATTCCACACATTTTGAACAGAAAAGTATGGCAGCATATTGAAGTCATTTTTTTATACAACAAGCCACAAACAAATAACCACATAGCATGATATTTGATTAAGACGATGTAAATGTTGCTGTCACTTTATTTCTGTTTGCATCAAATACAGTAAATAAAGGAATAAATAAATGCTGCAATTACAAAAACCTGTGCTCATAATTTTGAAGTTAATCATTAATATGATGTAGGAGGTGCTGACAGTAAATAAACGTTCTGAAGAAAACAGATTGCATCATATTTAAAGTGTGTTTTAATAATTTATAAACA
>NW_025736821.1:0-612 GCF_021292245.1 Micropterus dolomieu
GTAACGGAATACAGTTACATTTTGTTGTATCCTGATTACGTAACGCAGTTACACATAATCTGTTACTCCCCAATGCTGTACATATATATATATATATAATCTGTTTACTCACTTTGCATTTTGTTATTGCGGTTCTTGCTTTACAGCATCTATCTATCAGTCACCCAACAACCTTTATTTCAGCAGCAAAGTATAACACATTCTCTAACTTTTGCCTAAGGCATTGTTCTGGGAAAGTGATGTGTTTCTCTCTATAAATTTGGTTCGACTGTGTTGCAGATGCCTGACTGGACAGTAGCAGCCACAGCTAACTAGAGGTTAGGTTGGGAATACTTAGTTAAAAAAATGTTTGACATCTAGCTTTGTTGCAGAGTTAGATGGGAAATTAATAAAATCATTTCTCATTTTCCACAGGAACTCTACAGATGGATTTGTTCATTTGTGTGATTTAAACTGTGCAATTTAAACTAATCTTTTCCATTCAAAAAAATATCTGGTGTGATTCTTCATCTGCATTCAGGGCTCAACATTAAACTTTTTGTGAAACTTACTGGCCCGAAGATCATTTTTACTGGCCCTCCCTCCAAAAGTTATTTATCAGTGTTACAACAA